>NC_091474.1:7488560-7686060 GCF_036971445.1 Narcine bancroftii
GGAAAGTTTTAAGGCAATTTTTGTGATCAACTGTCCAAAATCCATAAAATACACTCAAAAGTATTCAGGATGCAAAGTCCTCATCATTCAGTGTTATTTTTACCTTATGCTTTTCAGGAAGCTAAGATAACTCCAATATAGCTTGTTAGTCCCAGTGAAAATCTCAATCAAATCATCTCCTTTAAATTTAATGAGCGCTACCTGCCTCTCCAGAAAGGTGAAATCTGCCTAAACTAAATGTAGACTTCACCATGGCCAACCTGAATCCCTATGTCAATATTAAGAATTTTTCTGAACCCAAATTAGCGTGCTGTTTAGTGCTAAAATTCTCTCTTCCATCCTAAGCCTTATATGCTCTTTAAAATCTATAAATAAAATTGCATATACAAAATTAATATTTAAATAGCTTGAATAAAATAGTATATAAATGAATAGATATTAAAAATAAATATACATCTGATTTAATACTGCTTTCACTGCATTATATGATATGAGAACATGACTGCATATCTTAAAAGAATGACTGAAATTGATAAAAGCCCTTTCCATGACCTCATGACATCCAAAAATGCTTTACAGCCAATTACGTTAAAGTTCTTCAGAAATGAAGGAAATGTCATGGGAAAATTGACAATTTCCCCACAGCAAGGTTGAGTGGGGACAAATTATTAAAATAGTACACAAAGCCCATTTATTCCTTTCTGTTCAATAATGTGACACATTTTCATGTTTCAAATATAGTCTCTTTCTGATTCTATTGCAACCTATAACCTCATTTTCTCAAATTTATATTTCATTCCAATGTATTAAAAATAATCTATAAACTAATTCAGAAAAAAATCTAAGAGAAAATAAAAAGAGAGTTTCAGAAATAGATGCATTCGTTCTCTTTAAAATTTCTGTGCACGATGAAGAAAAGTAAAGACTTTTTCTTAACGCTAATAAAAAACATTTTCAGTGAAATATATTTTCTAACTGATGATAACTGTGCTAAATTCTTTTGTCCCTTTTCTGGAAGAGTCATTTTACAAAAACAGTGAAATGCTAGCTTCACAATAATCAGAAAACAGCTCATGATTGATCTGGAAACATCAATGTCCCCAGGCAGATGTACTCCTGGAAGCTGTCTTGGCTAATGTCACTTGAACACATCAGGTGTTCCAATTAAAGGCAACATTTTCTGAATCGCAGAGATTATTTGTAATGTAGAATTAAATGATGTGCTTGTGAATTATTCTAATTAGGTATTATTTATTCATATAGCACAACTATTTCATGTTGAATTTGATCTTTATTTTAATAAAAGCCTCTTTGAAATGTTCTCTTTATCAACATCTGCCCATGGTGGACAGCAACAGTAAGGTGTGTTAAATATATCCTTTGTTATGATGGCCATTGTTATGAAAACCTTTGTAATTTTTTTCTAGCATTTTAAATAGACAGCCAAAAGTATTTGCCAATAGTTTTATTCAATCCATTTAATCTGTGAACTGGTGGAACAACTTCTGGGCTATAAAATACACGTCTTCTTTTAAGTCTGAATAAAAAGAATGCTTATACAAAGAAGTGACATCACAAGTCTACTCCACTGATAGTCCAATTTAGAAAGAAAATAAATACTCAGCATAGACCTAATAGAGATTCTTCAATATCTAGAAAAAACATATTTTATGACCCCAATTAATATTTTTGTTGAGAACCTCTACTGCAAAAATTTATTGCAAGAGAGGACCATTGCATCATCCATGATGGAACAGTTGTTTTACCTATTGGAAGATGTGTTCTCTGTGCATATGGCCATATAAGAGTAAAACAACCTGATTACAATCTGAAAGATAGGTATTTGTTTGAGAGTTGTGGTGGAAGAGTTGCCACATGGAGCAAGTTTTTACATTAAAGTCAACTATCTGAAACTGATACCCAAGTCTGTTTCTGTTGGTCTGGGGCACACTCAGACAGATCTCCTTTAACTTGTGGCAAAGCAGACATTATATGTGTTGGAAAAGCCTGCTTTGTGTGATCCAGCTGGATCCTGCTGAATATCACGGCCTCTGTTAGTTTGATCTGTGTGCACTTTGTGGGATTATATAGATGACTTAAAAGGCCAATTATCGATCTGGTGGATTGTGCAGTGACTCAAGGCCAAATGGTTCTTGGAGAAAATTCTCATGGAGTCACACACATAAGTATTGCACTGTTCAAGCAAGCTGGAGAATTCTGCAGAGTGTTGGCTTAGACTATTCAACCTTGAATTTATAACGGAACATGACATCATTTTCAGGCTGTACCAATCCAAATCCATATCTGGATGTGTCAAAGTTTGGAATTTGTATCTTTGGATCAGAAAGTTCAAAATCAAAACAACTTAACATTATAAAAACAAACCTGCAAAACCAAAAGAAAAACTAATTTCAGTTTTGTTGACTAAAAGTTATCAAAACAGCAATGCAGTCATTATGAACAGTTTAGTCATTAGATATAAGCTCCATGCAACTTTATGAAAGCAATGGAAACAGTGGGGATGGGGGTGGGGGGTGGGGGAATGATCTATATTACCAGTTCACTGTACATCACTGACACAGATGCCCTTGAGGAGATTGCAAGGATTTATCAGTAACATAAAGTGCTCTCGTCTAAAACAAAAACGGGCAGCAAAGGAATTCATACTAGTTTTTAATAATATCCAACTGGCTAGCTTTTGAAGACAATGAACAGCAATTCTATGGGGCAGGGTCATTCTAGGTGGCCATGAGAGAGTCTACAATATATGAAATAGTAAATAGAAAAGCCACAAAAACTTCATCAACAACATCTGTGGAAAGAGAAACCACTTAATGTTTAGAGTCAGAATTGAGGAGGAGGATGGAAAGTTTCCAAGCAGAGCTGGAGGGAGAAGTGAGGAGTAAAACATATGCAGACAGGTTAAGACAGATTAGATGATAAGAAGCTTGAGGACTGACAGGGTACTTTAAAGAAATGTGTGAGAAAATGAGTGAGCTCAATAATAGAAAATGATGAGAAAGCTTCGCTGAAGTTGGGAAATCAAATATTTACCCTGGACCTTTGCAAAGTGCCCAGAGGAAGACTAGATGTTCTTCTAGCAGGAGACTGCAACTGACAGGTCAGTATGGTGTTGAGATTTAAAATGCATGCAGAGGAGACTACATTCTGATGATCAAATGAAATAGGCTAGATTGGAAGAAGTGCAAGTGAATTGCTGGTTCATATCTGAAAAGATTGTTTGGGCTCTTGGGTGGTGGGAAGTGAGAAGGTGTTGCTTCTCCTCTGATGCATGGGAATGTTCCGTGGGATGCTTTATATTCCAACATCTACAGTTTTATTTGGTTTTCTCTACAATTCAGGAATGTATTCATCACCTGACCAATATATTTTAAGAGATTTCTGTAAAGCTCATTGAGTTTGGCTTCACAGAAGATAGGATTAATCAGTTAGGATTATGGAGCAAATCAATTTTTCTGACATTCTAAATACGTCAACTCCCTGGCAAGAATATTGGACGGACTACCCCTGCCCTTTGAGAGAAAAACCAGGTCAGACAAATAAAAAAACAAATAAATGTTAAACAAACAACATGTACACACACACACACACACACACACACACACACACACACACACACACACACACACACACACACACACACACACACACACACACACACACACACACACACACACACACACACACACACACACACAGAGTAAGTTTATGCAGCACTTACAATTTTAGGCTATTGATTGCAAAGTGCTTTCCAATGCAAACATTAGTCCCTGCACCCCAGGGCAATATATAATGCTTCAACTGCTTTCCATCCTTGAAGAATGTAGTTTTCTTTGTTCCATCTTGGTTCAAAAACCGATCATACTTAAATTTCTGTAAACTCAGTAAGAAAATGTTATGAATAAAATCTCATCTTGGAGAGAAGTGCAGTAATATAACCCACATCACACAGATGAGTTAGTTGCTGGTTATCAACAAGCTTGTAAGTGAGCCTATTGCCTCAAAACTTAAAAAAAATTACGCACTGCATGTGTTCAGAAAAGTTTCTGTTTAGTTTTGATCTGATAATTCAGAATTGTCCTTTCCTCACCACCAAATAGTTTATCTTGCTTGCAGATTGACATGAGGACGTTGTGAATGTTGAGACATCACAACTCAGTGGAAAATACTATAGGAACTCAAAGAGACTCTTCAACTGTACTTTCATAACTAGAATTTCTATTACCTTGAAGGACAATGATATCAAGTACATTGAAACACCATCACCTCCGAAAAGGATGTGCAATAAACAACAGCTTTTGTTATACCAATGCCCCCTTGATATGAATTAAAAATATGCAAAATCGCTTAAAGAACCACGAACAAAATCATTCTTGCTCTTGAGCTTATCTTTTGAAAAAGCTTAGGAATGTGATAGCAACTAATGATCAGAATTCAACTAGCATCAAAACAAATTTTAAAAAAGGGAATTAGAGAAAAAAAAATTGAATTAAAGGCAGGTGATGCCAAAATCCAATGGTAAGTACCAAAAGCATTTCTTTTCACTTGAATCCTATTCTTTGTAAGTTGTGCTCCCTGCACACTAGTATGAAATGTTAGAGACAACCTGTTGGACATGCAGAAGAACCCTTCTCACTGTACAAACAAACATGAACTTAAGTCAGCATGAAGATATTATGGAAATTCGATAATGCTCAGTTTAAAGAAGTTTTCAGAAGTGAATTGCCCAGAGTTATAAAGGCATGGATTGGAAGGAAGCTTTTTGAAAACTATAGAAATTGCTAAAGCAAAAGAATATTCTGTGGCGATGTAAAGCAGATAATTGTGATAGCTCAGTAATATAACCACAGAGAATAGGGCTGTGACCATTTCCATTTACTGTGGCTTTGAAATAGAAGATTAATACAGATGGAACCAAACTGGGTCAACAAAGATTTTTTTAAAAACAAAAAATTAGCAACACAAAGTAATCCCAATATGTTGAGAAGTCGGCAAATCTGTGGAAAATAATATTCAATGCAGACAAGCACGGGCAAGGACATCTGGGACTTAGCAAAGAGAATCAAAACAATGATGTTATTGCACACAAAACAGGAGACAAAATGGGATTAATAGTGGATTCCTTACAGAAACTGATATTCAACCCTTAAGTAGATTACAGAGTGTTCATTCATTCAGGTGCTTTGTTGTTCAAAGTGGGCGATCATGTCTCTCCATCCATCACGGTCTCTGACCCTCCGAATTGTAGTTGTTGTCTCCTCTGTTTCTAACCATGAGGTTAATCCATCTGTCATTTCCATTCTCTGTCGGCCTTGGCTTCTTTTTCCTTCCAGCGTTCCAGTTGTAACTAAATGTTTTAATGATGTGGCCAAAGAATTGTGATCGCTGTTTTCTTATTCTTTTAAGTAATGTACGTTTTGTTTTTGTGCTTTGTAGAGCTTCTTTGTTTGTTATTCTGTCCGCATATGATATGCGTAGCATTCTTCTGAGAAGCCACATCTCCGCTGCATGGATTCTTTGTTCCATTACATCCTTGATGGTCCATGACTCGCAACCATGTAGCAGCTGAGAGTTCTAAGGCAGATGCTAAGGGCTATTTTCTTGTTCATTAGGATGCTTCTTATTTCTTACCATTGCTACTCTTGATTTTATGTCTGTTTTGCATTTGCCGTCATATGTTCCCCATGATCCAAGGTACTCAAAGTTGTGAACTTGTTTCAGGATTTCATTTCCCAATATGATCCTACAATTTGGAATATCAAGTTTCTTTGATATTACCATTATTTCAGGTTTTTTTAAAATGTTAGGCTAAATCTTTCGCTCTCTGTGTTGGTAGTAGACACTAATTTTTGTAACGTCACTTCACTGTTTGCTATCAGTGCTGTATCATCTGCATAGCAGAGATTGTTGATGTTGTGTCCTCCTATACTTGTTCCAGGTAGAACTTGTATGGTTCTCACTGTACAGGGAGAACAGGTCTGGTGATAGAACACAACCCTGATGACTCCTCACAGCTGATATTCACCAATCTCGTTGTCTATCTGTATGGCTGCCCTTTGCTGCCAGCAGAGATTCCTGATTATTCTTGGATATTTTCTGTAGATTTTCATGATGACTTTGTGTTTCGCTGTGTCAAAAGTTTTTGTGTCGTCAATGAAACTGAAGTATAGGACTTGTTGTACTTCTATTAGCCTTTCCTGAGAATATAAGTGGCTTTTGATGTTCCCTTGCCTTCGACAAAGCCACGCTGTTCTTCACTGATCTCTGATATTACAGAGGGGATAGGCAGAGTAAAGTTTATAAAAAGCAAACCATAATTACATGAAGAAACACCATATATTTTTGGTGGATAAGGTGACCTTCAGATAAGATGAGACCCCAATTTCAGTCTGAATGTCATGGTTTTAGCTCGTATTGGTGGTATAAGACAACCCCCAAACATACCGGTACCATATGTGTGTTGACTGAGCTGGTGGGCATGGCCATTTAAAGATCATGTGCGTGAAGAATAGAATAATTGGATGATGAATGCTGAAAAATCTTTTACAAAAGGTGGGGCAACGAGTGCTGCATCACTTGAAGTGCTGTGTGATTTTGTGATTAAATCATGGGATAAAGTGAAAGTAGAGACTGCAGTAAAATCCTTCAAAGAGTGCATATCTCTAGTGCAATGGATGGTTCAGAGGATGACTTATTGTGGGACACTGATGACGAAGCCGAAGACAACTCACCAGATTCAGACTGGGACCCATATGATGACATGTAAACAGTGAGACTCCGGATCTGCTTGTCCCGTTCTTTGCCTCAGACGATGAGGCTAGTGATTTTCAAGGATCCATTTTATTGATTTTACCTTTCTTTTATTGATTTAACACCACATTGGTAATGCATCTTAGTGCAAAATAAAAATTGTGTACATGACATGTTTTTTTAAATGTTCTGGTAGGTTAAACGTTTTGTTTTAGGGTGGGGTCTGGGTGGGTGATGGAACCAATCAAGTGGTACTTTGAGTAGAATTTTAAGGTCACTATTTTTGTATCTGACCCCTATAGGATGACCCCTTTTTTGGGTGCTTCAAGTGTCGTCTTAACCTCCGAAATATACACTACTTGCACTTATCTGTCAATTTAAATAACTCTTTCAGAGTTTCTCAAAGAGCATTATTTTCAATTAATTACGTTGGAAGTGTTGTTATGTGATACACTTAAAGTTCCCATAAACAATAACTTAATAATGAACACATTGTTTGATTGAACGATAAGGAACAGACAGGACAACAGGAGTTGAAATGGAGAGCTCTGCATATTTCTCGGGGAACACGTCATTTTGAACGTGCAGAACTGCTTTTGTCCTGCACAATGTTTCATCCCAAAATCATCTGTGTGAACTTGATTTCACAATCTCCTGGTCCGGAGAGGATAGTATGACCAACTGTGTTATGATTGCCAAACAACATAACTATGTTTGTCATAATTATAAAACCTGTAATGAAGGATCAGAGACCAGCAGAGGAAAATCGAACAGATTACACAGAGCCACGAGTATTTGCAGAAGACCATCCAGAAAGCAAGAGAGTTTTCCTCAGTACAAGAAGGGAATTGAATGAATCTTTAGTTAGTGAAGTGATTGAAAGGCAAGAGATTTATATTTCCTCAACTTCAGGATCGACTGATGGACTGTCATTCTTATTCTCGCTCTGTGATCTTCAGTTCCGTTGCAACGATAACTATGGGAGTATTTTTTAACCATTTTTTGTTTTCATTCCTTCGATGACTTATTTAAGATAATAATAGTTTGTACTAAACAAGGACATCGCATACATCCTTGAGATTCTTTTTCCTAAGGTGAGGCAGAATGGCCACTTATTGGTAGTGCAAGAAAAGAAATCATACTCAACAGACACATGTAAACAAATAAAGTACTGTAAATAAGACAATGAATGTTTTTAAAAAAACTGACTGTGTAAAACAGAGAGAATAAAAAAGTCAGTAAATCCTTGATTGAGTTTGTCATTGAGGAGCCTGATGGTGGAGGGGTAACCATTGTTCCTGAACCTGGAGATGTGAGTCTTGTGGCACCTACAGCACTTTACTCACGGTAGTAGTGAGAACAGTGTGTGTGTGCACCGGGTCGTGTGGATCCTTGATGATTGCTGCTGCTCTCCGATGGCAGTGTTCCCTGTAGATGTTCTTGGTAGTAGGAAGGGTTTTGCCTGTGATGTCCTAGGATTGTGTCCACTACCTTTTACATGGCTTCATGCTCAGGGGTATTGGTGTCCCTATTCCAGACTGTGATGCAGCTGGTCAACACATTTTCCACCACACATCTGTAGAAATTTGCCAGGGTTTCTGATGTCATTCCACAAACTCCTGAGGAAGTGGAGGTGCTGACGTGCTTTCTTCACGATGCCATTAGTGTGTTGGGTCCAGGAAAGCTCCTCCGAGACAGTGACTCCCAAGAACTTAAATTCACTCACCCTCTCCACCTCTGATCTGAACTTAAATATCTATTTGAATTCAATTAAATCTGCATGTAAAAAATAATTGTGATGTCCCACCATTTAATTCTTTCCTTTGAAGTCAAAGAATAACAAGAAAATGTCAGGATGAATGGGAGCAATTAGTTATTAATGTCAAGGTATCCGTTGTATTCCTTACCCTATATTGCAGGAAAAGACTGCAAATGCTTTGGCACCAAGTAGTAAAATGTAATTAGCTTCATTTGCTGAATAATTAAGTTACAGCTGGCAGTCACTTGGCTTCAGCCATCCATTTTCAAGCTAAAAAAGTGAGATATTATACTTGGTGTCTGCGCTGTTCTTCACTGAGGAATAGGACATCTGCTTCAGTCTGCAGTTGATGTACCTCCCTGAATGAAGCAAAGCAACTTTTGTATTTATCATTTGTCTTGTCCTCCCAACTGTAGGAAGCTCCCAGTTGAAGTAGCAGATTTCAGAAAGAGCAGAATTAACTTCAGCATGATGTGTGATGCCAGTGAAAGGAAGCAGTTAAAAGAAAATAAGGTACAATGATCTTCAGAAAGCTCCAACTGCGCTGGCAGTCCTGGTCCATTACTCCATCACTAAGATGGACAAGAGCAGAATTATCAGGGGAACCATTTGTTCCCAACTACATTCCACACTGACAGAGATTTATGTCACTGCTCCTTCTCTGTATTCAAATACAGGAATTCTCCACACACTGCCACCTGGAAGGCACCGTCATCAATATAGTTGGAACGGTTTAAGGAGAAAGTCCACCACAATCTTTTTATGGAAAATAACAATGACTAAATATGTTCTTGGGAACAGGGATAGAAAGGTGTTTACTCACACAAAGTGGAGTGCTGGTTGTACATTGTACTTCCTTTCTGACATTTGATTACAGTATTCAATTCAATTCACTTCAATTAAGTAAAATTACTGGAAAAGGCGACAATGGTCAGCTGATATTCCTGCTCCATTTTTAATGCTGGCAAGCAAAACAAAATATTACCCTAAGGTCAGTCAGTGTGATCCTCGGTGATCCAACCTGAAATCAAAGTACTTTACCTTGGGGTAGAAACTGACCTGGGGTCACTGAATGCTAATGTAGAGCTCGTCGAAAGAACCAAAGACTTGTTGATCCAAACCAAGGCTTTTATTAACTAAAAGACTGGAGCATATCACAAGTAGGTCGACCAGTCCAGAATGACCTGGTCTGACTAGGAGCAATCCTTCAAGACCTGCCAGTAGGTGTGTCTACAGTCTCAGCCAATCACAGTCATCCTACACTGCCATCTGTACATATACACATTGGTAATAGAATCTGTACTATCACAGCTGATAAGTATATAAAAGAGTAGGTGAATTATCTCCCACTTTGCCATGACAACCCTGATTCCAACTAGTGCCTTTGAGCAGCTAAAAACATGAAATCAGTCAGGACATTCATTATTTGCGATCTTAGAGGCATTAGATTTTGATGCCAATTTAAAATTGGTCCTCGGCAATGAAGCATCTACATCTTCTCCATTACCATGAACCAGGCCAGAAGTACGTTTTATATTTTTATGGTGTGACATGGCTTCTTTCTACTGACTGCTCCCATCCCCCCATCCCCCCCCCACCCACCCATTGTGGTAATATATCTCAAATTACCCATATTCATTTGGAAGTTCTGTTTCCAGTTTTCTGAAGGCCAGCAACCTCTCCCATAAGCTACCAGCAAGGACTGAATCCAAAGCATGGCCATGTTGATGAAGTTTGGTGTGTCAAAAGAATAGAATTAATATATCCACCGAATGACCAGATCAATAACAATGAACCAAAAGGATTTTTTACATATATCCATTAATATCAGTTGCCATTTCTGATAATAGCTTTTTAATTCCAAATGTATTTATTGACAGAAAATAAAGTTACTAGATAATATGGTGTTGTGTTTGGAAGAAATGTGGCATCTCTGGCTGTCTGGAATGAGTGTATTGTGGGGGGTCACATGTCCTCCCAGTCCGAAATTTATTTGGAAGTCACATCACCTGTCAATCAAGGTTGGTCTCCAGCCACTCATTAGTACACACCTTGCCATTGGCTAATTTAAATGACCTTGGGTCATTATTGGTTAGAAGCATAGATTAGCACTGTATATAACACCAACACACAGCATATTCTTTCTCACTGTTTCATGGTCCAAGTCCCAGACATCGCCAGTTCGCTACTGTGGACATCACTGGAAGTGTCGCGGGTAAGGTGTGCTCTACACTGAAGCTGAGCCATAGTCTTGTGATACATGGGACTAAATGCGTGTAAGAGTCCCTGTTTGTAGTGCGTGTACTCTAAGTGTGTGAGTCTTTAAAGTAGAGGTGGTTATGGGTTGGAGAGCAACCTAGGTATGATGTGAATGTTAATATCATTGTCTAAGTAATATGGTAAATCGAGTATCGTTTGACGTTCTCCCGTTTGTCTCCTGTGTGTTAATTAAAATTACGTGTGATTGTAACACTTGTATTCAGACACGTCTCTCTGTAAACTCACCCAAGCTGATACTCTTCCCAACACAACATATGGTAGTATTTGCATTCACAAAAGATTATTAATCCAGATCTCAAATTTACTGGAAGATTGATTTGAATGCTAGTTTTCACTGGAATGTCAGGTCTGACACAAGGACTTGAATCCACAACCTTTGCAGCATTATCCATTAATTGAAAACAACAGATTAATTAAAGAAACCATCAAGCATGAAACACATGAATTACCTTTTTTTCTCATCTAAAAGTTGAGTTTTTAAGGCCATTTCTTTACGTTAAATTCATGGGGTTGACTTACATGGATACTACTTTTGACCACAGTAAGTACCTGCGTTGTTGGAGGCGTGTGGTGTTCTGATAGGTGGGCAGCAGGCCGGGAGTGAATGGTGAGTCCGTGCTTAAGGTGTTGGGAGCTCAGATGGGAGGAGGCAAAAAATAGAGGGTTCAACCTACATGCTATAAATGGAAAATACCAGATTTTGGGGTCAAAAATATGGGGTTTGACTCTTACATGAGTATATACAGTAACAATGTTTGGGTTTTAACTGTTTCAAACTAAGAAACACTGTTGTATTCATATCATTTTATGTCATGCAGATTTTTAATTTTGAAATATTTCTTATAAAGGGCACTGACAAGTGAATAGAACTGACCTCATGTTCTTCATAGATTTCTGGGTCCATTTGGGGGCTTAAATAGGGAAAGAGACACAGTCTGTCTCCCATTCGGAGGTGGTATTCTCTGCCATCTGCAAGCTGCAGTGACATATTTTGAAGAATATCTCTGGTGATAAATGGTGCTGCCGTCAATCTCAGAGTCTCATTCAAAATGCTATCTGTAAACAAAAGGGAAGAATATTTTCTGAATTTTTCAAATTAAAATCAATCAAACCACTTGTTTTTTTTTTACTATTGAAGAATGTTTGCAACTGTTAAGAGTTCTGTGTTGTGTATTGACCTATGTGTTGTGTGATTTTATGTTGAAAAGTGACAGTTTGCCTTGGGGCCAAGGTGAAGGTGGACTGCTGAGAGAGTGGGAGACGGATTGGGCATATGCAGAAAATGTCTAAAGATTTCTGGACTTGGACGATAAACCACCACTGGTGGTGCTGTAGAGTGGAAGAAGGCCCAAAACATGAGTCATTCTCTGGAAGACAGATTAGAATGTTGGGATTTCAAAAAGGATGAAAATTTCGGCAGCCAGAAGGATCCAAATCTCTCTCGCTCTCTCGCTCTCTCGCTCTCTCGCTCTCTCGCTCTCTCGCTCTCTCGCTCTCTGCCTCTCTCTGCCTCTCTCTGCCTCTCTCTGCCTCTCTCTGCCTCTCTCTGCCTCTCTCTGCCTCTCTCTCTCTGCCTCTGTCTGTCTGTCTGTCTGTCTGTCTCTCTCTCTTTCAAAGATCTTTTGGCTTCAGTTTACCAAACAAACTGAATTTTGTTTATGATCTTTGCTTCAGTTGAGATCGAAGTTTTGTGAGTCTTGTGTGTTTTGTGTTTGTTTTGTGTTTGTTTTGTGTCTTAAGTTTTTCTGTGGGCTGGTTGGAAATATAACTTAGACTTTAATTACATGTTATATTTAGGCTGGGGAATTTATTAGTTTTATACTGTTATAGAAATTTGCATAGTAACCAGTGGGCATTGTTATAAAAGGGTTTGTTTTTAAATGAAAGTTTGGAGATGAGTTTTTGTTAATAAAGTGATTGTTCATCTTTACCCCTGTGTGATGTGCCTTCTTTGTGGTTGCTGGTTTGATCTTGTAACAGCAACAAACCAAGAATCATATGATAATGGTTTCCACCATGAATATTGTTGTGAGGTTGCTCTGAAGAATGAGCCTACATTTTTCTGGTGGTGCATTCATCCATTTCACATGTAGAATGAGTTTTAATACAGCATACTTAAGAGGACTGAGATCTTGAGTTTCATTTGGAATAGTCAACCTTCCCAATTTCACTCCATTTATGAATTTTGCAGTTAATATAAATCAAACACTTTCAATGTAGACAATCCAAACCATCTAGGACTTTGTAATATGTCATTGTTTTACCAAATCCCCAAACCATTTTATTATTGAACCATATTTCATTTAGATTAGTTTTTCTTTCTTTGGCTTGGCTTCGCGGATGAAGATTTATGGAGGGGTATGTCCACGTCTGCTGCAGGCTCGTTGGTGACTGACAAGTCCGATGCGGGACAGGCAGACACGGTTGCAGCAGTTGCAAGGGAAAATTGGTGGGTTGGGGTTGGGTGTTGGGTTTTTCCTCCTTTGTCTTTTGTCAGTGAGGTGGGCTCTGCGGTCTTCTTCAAAGGAGGTTGCTACCCGCCGAACTGTGAGGCGCCAAGATGCACGGTTGGAGGCGAGATCAGCCCACTGGTGGTGATCAATGTGGCAGGCACCAAGAGATTTCTTTAAGCAGTCCTTGTACAAGATTAGTATTTAGACACAATCAAAGATTGATTATAATTTGACTTGACACTATCTCAATCAAAGCTGCTTTTACATTAGCTTAAGCATGTTCTGAGCACCAATATTTTCTGATGTTTGAATTTTGTCTTTGTCTTTGGCTTGGCTTCGCGGACGAAGATTTATGGAGGGGGTAAATGTCCACGTCAGCTGCAGGCTCGTTTGTGGCTGACAAGTCCGATGCGGGACAGGCAGACACGGTTGCAGCGGTTGCAAGGGAAAATTGGTTGGTTGGGATTGGGTGTTGGGTTTTTCCTCCTTTGTCTTTTGTCAGTGAGGTGGGCTCTGCGGTCTTCTTCAAAGGAGGTTGCTGCCCGCCGAACTGTGAGGCGCCAAGATGCACGGTTTGAGGCAATATCAGCCCACTGGCGGTGGTCAATGTGGCAGGCACCAAGAGATTTCTTTGAATCTCTTTGAATATTACACTCAACCAAATTAATACAGAAGGAAACAATGCTGATTTACATTTGTGCATTGAAGAGAGTCAAAGTGAAACAAAATGAAACCCTGTACCATCATAATTTTACAAATTTAGTTACTCTTAGGAGAGAACAATAGGCACAATATCAAAATTCCACACTGAAACTGTAAATCTATAGATTCCAAATCAAAGATTAAAGATAATCCTAAAACCTCAAGCAACATTTGATCTATGGCTCATGGTTTAAGTTGGAGCTAATTCAATTATTTTAAAAACTGGTTGTTAACATATCAATTATTAAATTAACTGAAATTTAAGCAAAGAACGAATGAAGGGATATTATAAATAAAGAAAATCGTACCAAAAACAGGTGTATTGTTGAGTACTTCCTGATTAGCAGTGAACATTATTTGGTTAAAGTAGATTTTCTTAATTTCCTCCTGGACTGCCTTCTTCGCTTCTGGATGCTTTAGGAGGAATATTAGGAGCCAAAATGCCGTGGGGCCAACATTACCCTGAAAAAATCAAAAGCAGTTCATGATGTTACAACGCTTGACAAGATCTGTTTTCTTAATCAAGTGATTCAGTAGATGGGTCAATGTCAAGTGCCAAAGGCCACATTGGAGAAGTAATGCACAATTTGTAAAAGTCTTTGTTGACAGTGAATCTGGTTGAAAATTAAACTTTCAGTAATTCAACACAGAAAATTATGATCCATAATATTTATTAGCATCTAAAGGATTTTCCATGTACTAGTTATTTAATTTTTATGATGTTAAAATTGTGCATTTAAAGAAGATTAGAACTTGTAATATACAGCATGTCATCCAAAAATAATGGTTTTGAAAAATAGAATAATTGGAAATGGAGCAGTCCTTCAGCATTCCACTGGAGCACCATCTTTTTGTTTCACTCCCATGACTCAGAAGTGAAAGTGGCACCCCTAGCTAATACAAAGGAATAGGACTGGCATTGGCTACAATTTTGACAAGTGCGCGAAATACAGAATAAAACAAGAGGCAATGGTGTTGCAGCAAGAAGCAATGAAGGGAGGGAGAAATTGGACAGGAGAAAGTGACCAGTCCAAAAAGGATTGATTTATAAACAACATTCATGTGCTCAACATTTTACAAATGTAATCGCTACCTGTATAGAACTATGAGTGCTTAATGTAATTTCGAAGTGAAGTGAAGAAGAAAGTGCACCATAACTTGATCCCTATATTAAGCCTTCTTTAAGGGTTGGTCTACTGTTTCAATTTTATCACCACTAAAACATTTTTGATGTTGATTTTTCTCCCTGCAAAGCAAAATATACAACTTGTTAAAATAGATTCTTCACATTTAACTAATGACTTGGTATGAGTGAAAAGTTAGTTAGATTAAAACATTGGAGGAAATTGATGTTGCCATAATAGACTGGCTAGATTTCATTCTTCATCTGCGGTGTAGAGTCTATTGAACTAGATAATTCAGAACAGCAAACCCAGCAACTGCACTTCGATTGTTTTTTTATTAATTATCAGGCTGTGCAGAAAACTAGCTCATTTTCTACTCAGTTCATGATGTTACTTGCTCTTTAAAGATTTAACTGAAATGATTATAAAAGTAAAATCCATTAAAATACAATCCATTCTACAATGAGCTCCTACAGACCAGAATTGCACAATTTAAATTTTATTTTTCTAAGTTTACTTAATTATTTGCTTCCAAGTTATTCTTATTCACTGCTTATCCATGCCATCGTTACGTCACATTTCAATCTAATAACTATTAATAGGGAGACTCACTAATCCAAATAATTTTTTTTCCTTGCTCCTATTACTGCCTGATGATACATTGGAGACAATCCAGATGTGAATAATTATCTTCACTTGGAACCTTCTGCTTTCTTCAATAAAGGGGAAAGATATTGGTGCATGCTTTATTGGCAAATAATGGAAACTCCACAAGTTATATCCAGTATTTCTTGTATGGGGAAGAGGGTAGGTGGTGTCAGGAGGGGAAGACCACTAATTACAATATGGACATTTTGTTACAAGCAGGAATGAGCAAATCTTCCCTTCCCTCCCCAATCTTTGACCCCGAATCTAAAAGAAACTACCCTGTTGAGTAATCAATCATTGTTAAAACAGTCATGTTTTGATGTACCAAACTTTTCCCGTCTTAATCATGAATGTGGGGAGAATTTTCTTAATTACTCGTGATAGCTTCAGAGACTGAATATTGAAAAGCCCGGACTAAGGATAATCCTTCAGTGACATAAACATGGTAAATTGATAAAACACATATAAAAAATAAATTCATACATAGAAACATAAAATCTTATATTTGTACATTGATTGCTGACATAGACAAAATATGTCACCAGCAATTATTATTGAAGTGAGCTTGGCTGCTGTTATAATTAGGGAAAGATGTGACCAACTGTGACAAGATAAACGGCCAGTGAGTTTACTTGCAATGATGTAGGTTTAGCCATAAGCATTAGCCAAAAGAACTCTTCCCCTAACCCTCAACCACCCCCCCTCCAAAAACCCAAACATTCTTACTTCAGATAATGTTTTGACTTATTCACCATTCATTTGAGAATGGTGACAGAACCTTTTTTTATGTTCCTTGGCGAAACACTTAGCTCATGGATACAATGAGTTAGACTGCGCACTCGAGTCACAAATTCCAGCTGAGAGGTATGAGTGGTACCATTGAGCTATGGCCAAAGCTCAGGACAAAATAGAAATGGATGAAAAGTGCTGACTTATTGAATATACAACAAAAACACAAAATGTGCAAAAGCAGCAGGGACTTTTGTAATTACAGATACAGTATAGCTGCCTGCAAAGAGTGGGAGTTTAATCCTGAATTGGGAAACCCTCTCAACATTCGAGTTCACATGCAAATTTATTGTCACGTGGACCAAGATCGGTTTTTTTTCTGAGATAAGTTATAAAAAAAAACCACAACCCATGTCTAGTTGCAATAATATAGTTAATATAAACTGTGAGGAATTTAGTTCTTTAGTTTCAAATAACAAACCACCCACACAGCTGGAGAAAGAGAGAGGGAGTTTTTATTTTTAATCTAGCTAATTTTTACTTCCTATTAATGCTGAGAACTTAAAATACCTTTTGGCTTATATTTTCTGCAAATTCACAAGGAATGTTAATGATATCTAACAAAGAAATCAATATAATGTGACCTTGGCTTACATATTTAGCATGTCAAAATGGAAACAATAATTCAGGTCCTAAAGACACATATCCAAAGGAAATGTTACTGCATAAAGTTAATAATCAGAGACATCTGTCATGTACATTACACATAAAAGCAACAGAGTGGTTTTATCAGTGAAAACACAAAATGCCGGAGAAACTCAGCTGGTCAAGCAGTGTCCTTCAAATAGCAAAGATAAAAATACATAACCGGTGTTTCAGCCTCGAACCCTTCAGCAAGGTAAAGCAAGAGTATTTTAATCAGCTGAGAATTCAGCACCATGGTCAAGGGAACACAAATCTACTGAATATAAGCATGTAATTGACAATACTGCATAAAAGTCAACCACCCCCCCTCCCTATTTTTGGCCCCGGCCACCCATCCATCCGAGTTCCCAATGCCCTGATTTTTGCCCAAGCCCTGGCTGCCCACCCACTAGAGCTCCAGATGTCCCAGGGCCTGGTTGCCCGCCCACTGGAACTTCCAACACCACAACTGCAGAATCTCATCTAGGTACAGGCCACCTGCTGATCCAAGCTCCCTGATGCTACCAATCTGAGCTCCTGACCTCCTCTCTCCCCCTCCCCTCATCCAACTGTGGACTCTCACCTGTCCACCCACCCACTCATCCAATCTCCCGACGCACCGACCGCAGACTCGCATCTAGGCCCTGACCTGCCACCTGCCCATCTGAGAACCCGATGCCCCGAACTCAGACTTGCCACCCGATGCCAGCTGCCCACTCGCCCATTCGATCTCCTGACACCATGAACGCGGACTTACCAACAGGTCCTGGCCGCCAGCCTGCCTATCTGAGCTCCCAAATCCCCAAAGGTCTCGGGTACTTACCATGGTCAAAAGTAGTATGTGCGTTATAGTTGACACCTGATATTTTACTCTAAAAATTGGTCCCAAAAACTCAACCATTACATATGATGTTTCAAACTTTAAGGGTTTATTTTACAGCAACCGTGAAAAGAAAGCCACCCTTTAATTTGACTCATGGAAGTAGACTGTTGGACAAATAAGAAAATGACATTTTCTTTCTTGTCAGTTGATCAGAGCATGACAAAAATAATTTGTAAACAAATTACCACTCAGGTGGCATTAATTGCATTTTTAAAGCACAGCGTTGGGCAAAGGATTATTTATTTAAGATTACTCATTGATTCATCTCTCAGAAATGCTCTCAAAATATCTTAACACAAAAAAAATTATTGCAGATATCAAGAAGCAAGACTTGATGTAAATAATATTTTGAGACAGAATGAGTAAGGGAATTTTGGGATCTGAAGCTTGCAGTGCAGATTTTTGCTTGTCAAGATGGTGGATTAGAAAATAATTGGGTGATCATCCTCTTGGGAATGAATGCTAGAAGTTGCATCCAGGCTCTAGGAAAATGAGCTGTTACTTGTATGGTCTTGTCTACCGATAATAACCTTATGACTTAAAGCATTTTGTACTTAAAGCACATTCCTAGCTGAAAGTCTGAACATAATTGACGATTACCAGCAAAAACAAATTGATTTATTTAATATGAAGGCACTCAAAAATACCCCATTACAAGACAAATTTAATGGAGTACTGATTTTTAATGGTAAGGTTTCAATTGTTAATTGTTGATAAAGAGTGAGCTTTTTTTAAAAGCACTCTCCAGTGACATAGGTGTATAAAATGGGTTAACCTTTCAGTAAGCACACTTGGAATTCTCTGTCACAATAACAAATCATCTAGTTATATATCTCACTAATGGTTGTGGGTCTTGGTTGTACACAATTTTTTCCTTTGTGTTCCATGTTTTAAAATGACATTTCTTTAAATGATGGAACTGTATTGGGGCATCAAATAAGATCTAATGAGGAGGAAGACATTTCAGATAAAGAAGGAGCTAAGCTTGACAAATTTTTAGTGCTTGACCCATCTGTGAAGAACTGTATTCATTTCCCTAAACAATAATTTCACACCTTTCCTTCCCAACTATTATGATACCAACTTGGTCAAAATAGGAAAATTCTAAATAGGAAAAGATCAACATATTAAATCAATTAAAGTTATTAGATTGAAATGTGACGTAACGTTGGCATACAGCAGGGTAACAGGCCATTTTGGCCCAGGAGTCTGTGCTGCCAAATTTATATCCTGCTACATTTTGAATGGTAGGAGGAAAGAGGATCCCCCAGAGAAAACCCACACAGATATGGGGAGAATATACAAATTCCTTACAGACCGTGTGGGACTTGAACCCCAGTCTGGTCCTGATCACTGACATTGTAAAGGCATTGCGCTATCCTTGTGACTGACTTCTAAGCTCCCTTGGCTGTGAATACAGTCCGATGAATGGCTCCAACATGACTGGTGCAAGGGGGATGATTTTAAATGGAGGAGACGGCAGATAGTTTTGGTGCATGACCTCGAGCAACTCTGGACCCAGATGGCACAGTTGCACATTGCTCCATCTCAGTGTGAGTGACAGGTCCCTAGGCTGGCTTACTGATAGGCCATAACAAGGGTGCAGGCAGTGTGGCAAGGGTGGATGACAAATGCTGTCATTCTGAAGAAAGGCAGGCATTAAAGCCAATCACCCTAGGTGGTACCTCAGCAACTATGTTAGTCTGCAAACGAAGTTGCCTGCTGTGAGATTCTGTTATCTCCACTATCCGCTGCAATCCATAGTCATTACGAGGGCAGCCTGCGCAGTCCCTGCAGCACTTTGACTTTGGATGGCTGCTGTATTGGAATCTATCAGTGCCTGGGAATTGCTGCTTCATTGTTGGGTCTAGAACTGATCCCTACAGAAACTTCAGAAGCTATCGCATTTTTCCTCCAGTGCCTTTCATAGACATATCCTATTCTCTCTTAATAGTTATACCAAAAATAACCATGAATTGGAAGAATGATTGGAGGGAAATCTTTAAAGGCAAATATAGTTAAGGATCATTTTACAATATTCAGGGATAACAGTGCAGTCCCTTGTAACAGGATCTACTATTATCATGTTTAAAATAGCACTGGCTCCAGGCTGATCTGTGCTTTCCAGATCGGTACATGCTGCCAAGGAATGATTCACAATATCACACAAGGTCTTATTGTGTGTTAGGAAACAGAATCCACCAGCTTGTTTTACTGCATCACTTCTAATGCAGATGAATATCAGAAATCCATTTTAAGGCATGGCCATGTTCAGAATGTGTGACTGCACCCCAGCCTTTTTAACTCCATAACATTGAACTATTTCAGTCTGAGTGAGGAAGTAACAGTTTGGAAAATTAGTCTGGGAAGGACTATCCAGAAACAATAGCTCTAGAGAAATGTAAATAATTAGCCTTATTTTCACATTCACCAATTTTTACAAAGAATTCTTCAAGCACAATAATGAGTTTCCCACAAAAACTATATACAAGAGAGTAGAGGAACACTTTTTTCTTGACATCAGTAGGGAAATACTAACATTTGCTCCCCAATTGCAACATAATATTTAAAAAAAGAATTTAGGGCTGACATTGTCAACATAGCGGTTAAGGGCAACAATCTTACAGCACCGGTGACCTGAGTTCGGATCCCGCGCTATCTGTAAGGAGTTTGTACATTTTCTCTGTGTCTGTGGGGGTTTCCAACAGCTCTTCTGGTTTCCTCCCACCTTCCAAAAATGAACTGGGGGTTGTAGATCAATCGGGAGGCACGTGCTTGTGGGCCAGACGAGCCTGTTACTATACTGTATGTCTAAATTTTAAAAAAATCAGGAGTGAACTGTTCAAAACTATTCCCAGTTGAACTGATCTGTTTAAGGCATTCACCAGCTCCCTGATTTCTGTTCTAATGAACTAAACGCCAGATTTCTGATGTGATTTGTAAGTACTTTGGAAGGATATTTTCTCCGATCACAAGAGCTAAATCCATTCCCACTGCACTCCTCTCTGCATGGTTTACAAACTGATCTCAACCTACTTGAAGTGTTTATGAGAACTTGCAATAACAAAGAGGTGACTATAAAATATAAACTGATAAAGCATTCATAGTGTGTTAGACAGTAAAACCCCTGGTATCTGGCACCTATGGGGAATGGTGGATGCTGGATATGTGTATTTGCTGGTTGGTTGAGATTGCGTGTTGTGTGATTGATGAAATTACCATGATAGAATTTGCAAATTTCTTATTTTTTTACCTATTTACTTTCCGTGATTCTTTTTGCCATTTGCTTGAGGCTGCTGGTTGCTTGAACTCCAGATAATGGGGATTTTACTGAACATGGAAAAATATGGGCTCATAGGAGGGAAATAAGCTCCTTAGCCCAACATCCATCAAGCACCCATTTACACTCATCTAATTTTTTATTCTCTCCATTTTCCCGTCAGCTCCCCATATTTTGCCATTCACCTCTGCAATAGAGAGAATTGACAATGGCGAGCCAATTAACATGTCAATCCACTTGTCTTTGGTGAAACTGAAGCACCCAGAGGAAACCCACACAGTCTCAGAGAGGATATGCAAACTCCACCCAGACAGCAGCCAAGCCCAGAAGTGAATCCAAGTTGTTACAGGCGTACTAGCTGTGCTGAACTCCTTTGAAAAAAAATTGAATTATTTCATTAAAATGATAAGAAATAAAGGAAGTTACAGCACAATGCTGGAGAAACACAGCAAGCCCTCTACATCAGAGAGATTGGACAAAGACTGAGAGACTGAGCACCGTTCTGAGTGCATCGATGACAAGGACATCCCTGTGGCCAACCATTTCAATTCTGTGCCCTATTCCGGCCTGTCCATGGTCTCACTGTACTGCCAAAACAAGGCCACCCTTGTTTTGGAGGAGTAACACTTAATACTCCTACTTGGCACTCCTCAGCTGCATGGGATTAACATCAAGTTTCTGCCAGGCTACTCTCCATTCTCCCTCTCTTCCCTGTCCCTCTGTCTCCCTTCCTCCAGCTCTCCACCCCTTCCCTCTCCATTCGAAGAGCTATCCCCCTTCCCCTATTTTCTTTTGTGCCTTCTCTCCTTTGTCTATGGGCCTATGAATCTCCTCCACCATTTTATTCAGGAGCCAGTCTACAGTTTGCTCATACCTTGGTGAAGGACTCAAGCTTGAAACAATGGTTATGTATCTTTATCTTTGTAATATAAAGTTCGCTGTTGACCTGCTGAGTTTCACCAACATTGTGTTTTTACATCAATAACTATGTCTGAAGACTTTGCTCCAAAAATAAATAAAGTAACATTGGTTGAGCTTTTTACAGAATCAATGATCCCATACAAGTTATAGTTCCTACATCCGCTTGGTGTAAAGATAAGGGGTCAAACACAAGTTGGATCTAAACACATCAGTAAAGGGTAGATAGGTGGTTAATTCCATGGAAATCTTAGTTACAGGTAAGCTCTATCAGGGTCACAAATGCTATGAAATATTATGAATGGGAAAAGTGTATTCTGGAGAGATCAGATATTATTTAAATGTAAGTATGTTTGCAGCAGTGAAAGGAGTTCTATTGCAAGGACTCCCTACCTGTGTGGCCCACAGTTGTAGAACCATTGCTCGGGCCTGCATGTCCTTGTGTAGGCCTTGCCTCTGGAGATGGCTGCAGTAAGTCTGAATCCAACTGCTTCTGTTCACTCTTGTACTTAACTTCTCCACAGACAACAACTGCCAAAGATGCTCTTTTACTGAGGCAGCCTGTATCTTCTCATCTACCAAGGGAATAAGGTTTATTAACATGCTGTAATCTGTCTAAATGAAAATCAAAATTTCACAATTTATCAGACTGTGAATGTTTTAAATTCTATTTTAATTTTTAAATTCTTTTTCCTTCTGACGTGATCCACCAGGGTCAATCCCCGAAGAGTGGGTGCAAAATCATTGAGGACCTCTACCACCCCACACACAGCATCTTTCAGCTACTTCCATTGGAAAAGAGATACAGGAGTGTCAGACTCAGCACCACCCAGCTGAGAAACAGCTTCTTCCTGCTGAACAACCAAAGACACTGCTCATATATAAATATAAAGGTACCGTAAAGGCAAGACCACCTGAGAATCTGGACTTTCAAATGTTTTAAATTTAGCAGGCCTTGGTGTGTGTAAGGGCCACAGATGCACACTGGCAACAAACGACCACGTGTAATACAGGTAATCTTATCACAAAGAAATTCATTTGTATACTGTATTTTTTTTTGCTATGTTCATTTTTAAACATAATTTCATGCATGACATGTTCCTTTTTGTTGCGAAATAAATTGATGTTTACATTTTTGCCAAGTGTTGACTTTATTTTTCTTTAAAACTGCTTGTTCTGATAAATGAAACATGCTGGATTTGTGAATGAATAAACGATTAAAATTAACCTGTTCATCTCTTCTTTATTCCTCCTTAAATTTGAATTTTAGAGGCGTTGCCTGAGAATCTGGAAAATTCAAAAATCTGGACCAACTCAATCCCTGAGCAGTCTGGAATTAAGGATTTTTACTGTAATATTTGTCCTGCGTATGCATTGTAGGTCTGTGTGTGGGTTAGGTCTGCTTGTGTGTCCACATGCTTTGCACCAAGAACCGGAGAATGCTGCTTGAATGGGTTGTACTCGTGCACTTGGATGATGATTAAACCTGAACTTGATCATTACATACATGACATGCTCACCTGCAGACAATGTGGAGCGGACGATTTTCATCAAGAGTTGGTCTAGTCTCCTATATACATTATAAACTTCTGATGAATTAACTTTATCTTTAATTTTGGATGTCTGTTCCCAACTTTCTGCAGCTTCATTTCCATACAGTGTGAGATATCCTGCCCTAATTAAAGAACAAAAAAAATTACAGCCAATGGTCAAAATGACAAATACTGACTAGCAACAAGAATTTTAACATTCTTTTCGGAGTTATTTTAAACTGCTTTGAATTCAATTGCCTTTTCAAATACCTCTGCACATGTAATAGCAATTATTTCCTGTTATTCATGAATCCAATGCATTATCAAATACTTCCACTAAAATAACACTGGTGAAACAGACAAATGGAATTTGGGTAGAAACCTCAAAGCATTGGAAATTATGATTGAACTGGTAGGTTGGGGAGTTCTAAATCTTCAGATTAAAGAAGCAAGTTTATTAAATTATAATATTATCAGCAAGTGTTGTCGATAAACTCCCATCATTTCCACTTGATTTAATCATATTTATATAAAGCAAAGCTGTCAAAAATGTTTTCCAATATTCACCAGTAGTCAGATTCAAAAATAGATACTTTTATTCAGTCTTGTAAATGTGAACCAAAAAAAACAAGCCAATGGAGGAAATGAAGTGGGTCAGGGAGCATGAAGGACTGATGCAAGGTCTTAACCTGAAACGCCAAACATAGGTTGCCTCCATAGATACCACCTGACCCTCCAGCAACTCATTTTTTGTTCAGGTTCCAGCAACTACAGTCTCTTATCTCTGCAATATAAACTATCAGTTTAATGAAGGAAAAGCTGTGGATGTTGTCTACATGGACCTTCAACAAGTTCTCACATGGGAATTTAGTCAGAACGATTCAGATGCTAGGTATTCATGGGGTGGTAGTCAACTGGATTTGACATTAGCTACATAGGAGAAGCCAGAGAGTGGTAGTGGATAATTGCTTCTCGGACTGGAGGCCTGTGTCTAGTGGTGTGCCTCAGGGATCGGTGCTGGGACCATTGTTGTTTATTGTCTATATCAGTGATCTGGATGATAATGTGGTAAATTGGATCAGCATATTTGAAAAAGACACAAAGATTGGAGGTGTTGAGGACAGTGAGGTAGGCTATCAAAGCTTGCGGAGGGATCTGGATCAGCTGGAAAAATGGGCTGAAAAATGGCAGATGGAATTTAATGCAGGCCAGTCTGAGGTGCTGCTTAGGAAAGACAAACCAAGAAAGGACATGGTAAATGGAGTGCGCTAGAACAGAGAGATCAGGGAATACAGATGTATAATTTCCTGAAAGTGGCATCACGGGTAGATAGAGTTGTAAAGAGAGATTTTGGCATATTGGCCTTCATAAATCAAAGTACTGAGCACAGGAGTTGGGATGTTATGGTAAAATTTTTCGAGACATTAGTGAGGAGTATTGTGTGCAGTTTTTGTCACCTAACAACAGGAAAAATATCAATAAGATTGAAAGAGTGCAGAGACAATTTACTGGGATGCTGCCCAGACTAAACAGTTTACACTTTATTTCCTGGAACATAGAAGAATGAGGGGAGATTTGATGGAGGTATTTAAAATTAAAAATGGTTCTAGACAGAGTAAATGTAGGTAGACTTTTTCCACTGAGGGTAAGTGAAAGACAGACCAGAGGACATGGGTTAAGGGTGAAAGAGGAAAAGTTTAGAGGGAAAATTATGGAGAACTTCATCACACAGAGAGTGTGGTGGGAGTGTGGCATGAGCTGCCAGCTCAAGTGGTGAATGCTGGCTCAATTTTAATTTTTAAAAAGAATTTGGACAGGTACATGGATTGGAGGGGTATGGAGGGATATGGTTGGAGTGCAAGTCAGTGGGACTATGGAGAATGATAGTTTGGTCTAGAAGGGCTGAAGGGCCTATTTCTGTGCTGTATTGTTCTATGGTTCTAATGAAAATTTCTAAGATAAGAATTCTCACTGTGTTTATTGCACCAAGCTATCTTTCAAAACAATTGTCCTGAACTTTCAGATGAGGTATTTTTAGTTAGTTCTAACTTAATTTACAACATGGCTCTCAAGGGAGAAGTATTATTACTGTGAGAAAAAGGAAACAAGTAGGATGATAAATTTGAGACAGATATATGATTCCCATTTTTAGACATAGAGAGTCACAGGAAACTAGCTTTGATGTAAATAAGAAAAACTCCCTTTACAAAATTCCTTTAGTTCTGGTCAATTATTCATCAGAATGGATAACCATTGTATGCCCCACCAGCTGCTCTATAGTGAACTGAAGACCAGAAGGAGACCTCAAGGTCGTCCACGCAAGCGCTATAAAGACGTTGTGAAGGAAATCCTAGGCTACTGTGGCATCCAGCCAAGAGAACTAGAAGCTGCAGCCTGCTGACAGATCCCGTTGGCAAACCCTGTGCTATGAAGCCTACACCATTTTCGAAGACGGGTGTTGCCAAAAACTAATGGAAAACAGTGAGTGGCTTCACAAATCTGCTACCACGGTTATTACAAAAATGGGCTTCCAGTGCTCCCATTGTTCTAGACTTTGTGCTTCCAGACAGGGACTGCAAAGTCATCTTCGTGTCCACAGATGAACTGCACAATGTGTCTTCTTTGAACCGAAGGACAACCAATTAAAAAAAAAGTTGCTCTATTTTCTGTATCACATTAACTGAACCTCATAATATATTATAACCCCTAGTATCCAACACCTATCAGGATTGGTTGATGCCGGATAAGTGAATTTTCTGGTTGCTTGAGTTTGTGTGTTGCGTGATTTGCAAACTAATGGCAAGGCACTCCAATTTTAAACTTCCAAATTTTTTACCTATTTATTTTTTGCTCGCTGCTTGAATTCAGGATAACAAGAGTTTTATTGTAGTACTTCACTGAATGTAAGACACTTCAGGGCATCGTGAGGTTGTAAAAGGCATTATATAAATAGAGTGGACAAAGAGAATCCAAGGGGCTGAATGGGTCATGCAGGATCCATGGAGAGAAATAGACAGTCAACATTTTGGTTTGGGTCCTGACTGATCATTTCTCTCCACAGATGCTGTCTGACCCTTTGAGCCCCCACCAGCTTCTCATATTTCACAGAAATTTCCAGCAGTTTCTGTGTTTCATATAAATAGAAGTCTTTATTCCCTTTCTTTTCTCAGCTTCATGAGAGATAATCACCACAGCTGGATTGCTTGGACACTGGCCCTCCAGGCAATCTCTCTCACAGTGAGAACATTCTGAACAGCTGCCAAGGTTATCATATCCCCGAGCTTTTCTTTTTACCAAAGGGTTTCTTAAAGCACAATAAGGTCGTTTCTAAAAAAAAAATCAAAACTGCTTCATAGACCCATGACACATGATTGTGAAAAAGAGTAACATTATATTATGGATCTGCTAAAATTACGAGACCTGCATTTGAAAAAGACTTTCCACATGGAGAATGCAGGTTCAAGTCTCCTAACTGCTGGAAGGTTGTTATCTAATGAAATATGGGAGGAACAAAACTACCTGCAAACAAATGTTTGATATTTAGCATTCAACATATTTATCAGATGTTGAAGTATAGATACTGCAGAGTATTGGCTGTACTACCAGCTGTGATAGTGAAGACGTGCACTGCAGAACTAGCTGCCTCTCTGGACACATCATTGAAACAGTAGAATCCACCTGACAATGTGAAAAATTGCCCAAGTTTGCCCTGTTCACAAAATGCAAGACTATTTGATTCTGGCTAATAATTACCCAAATAGACAACCACACTAATCAGCAAAAGGAGGGAAACTTCCATTAACAATGCGATCAAACACTGACAAAAGAACTGAATTCATGAAGAAATGAAGAAGACACCCCTTGTTATTATGGCAGCATTTGACAGATTGTGGCATCAAGGCGTTAATTATCATCAATAGGGATCAAAGGGGAAAACACTCTCGTGGTTTGAGTTACAAAGGAGGGTAATGTAATTGTTGGTGATTAATTATCTCAACTCTGAGACATCATTATAGGATTTCTTCAGATAGCATCCAGCTCCAAATATCTCCAGCTGATTCATCAATGCCCTTACCTCCTTTAACAGGTTAGACAACTGGGAATGTTCATTAATGATTGTGCAATGTTTCATTTAATACCCAACTCTTCAGCAAATGAAGCCTCTCACTCTTGCATGCGGCAGGACCTGGACACAATCTGGGAAGGGCTGATCAGTATCAAGCAACATTCATGCGACCGAAGTAAAGGGAGTCCAACCACTTCTGACACTCAAATGTGATCAACATTTTGGGCGTTCACTTTACAAGTGACCAAAATGGACTGGGAGCATATAGACAACAGTTATGCAAGCAAGACAGAGACTAGGTATTCTTCAGGAAGCAACTCACCTCCTTAAGTTCCAAGGTCATTCCATCAAGGTTAGGAGCTTGATGGAATACCATCCACTTTCTTGACTCTAAAACTCTCAAGGAGTTTGCCATGATCCAAGACAAAATCAGTTTGATTGATTAGAATACCATCAATCCATCCAACCATTCATTCTCTCTTTCACCAGCACACAGTACAGCCAAGATCCACTGCAGATATTCAGCCAGGCTACTCTGACAGAGTCTCCCAAACCCACAACTACACCAAAAAGAAGAAGGGGAGATGTTGCATTGGAACCACCAACAGGTGCAGGTTTTTCTCCGCCACTCATCATCAAGGCTTGAAAATGTATCACCAGCCATTCAGCGTCATTGGTTCTGCCCTGAAATTCCCTCAGCTGCAGCACAATAGGACTGGTGCAGCAGCTCAAAAGAGGTACATTGTCACCACGTTCTCTAGGGGAATTAGGGATGGCTGGTAATTGCCTCACCTATAAGGTCACTCATACCAAAATGCTTCTCTAGAATAAATTTGTTGCAAAGGTGGCGTCACTGTGATGGATATGGGAACCTGGCAGTGTATGATTCATCATAATCTAGTTTTGGACAACTTTTTAATTGTTATGGAGTAAAATTCCTGTAATCCAGAATTCAAGCAACCAACAAAAAATAGTGGAAAATAAATAGGTAAAAAATACGAACGTTTAAAATTGGCGCCCTCTTGCAGTTAGTTCACCAATTCTGCAACACACAATCTCCAGTAACGGGAAAATTCACTTATCCAGCATCTACCAATTCCCAAAGGTGCCAGATACAATTGGGGGGAGGGGGGGTTGGTTACTGGATATTCTTTCCTCAGCAGAATTTGAATTTGAATGTAGGATCTATGAGGTAAATCAGTCAGCAGCTAATACATTTTACTAGTTATTTTACAACGTTGTCTTACATTCTACTTAATTCCTAAATATTATGCTCTCAGTACATATTTGTCCTTGCTAAATAACCAAAAGTTCTTTAAAAGAGCAGTTTAATGTACCTTTCAGAAAGTAATGGCCTATACATCAAGCTCAATCTTTGAGTTCAGAGAAGAATCCACACAATCATATGTCATTAAAATGCTACCTGAACATTGTATCATAACAGAAGTTGAAGAGCCCTTCCTTCTTCCAAGTGTTGGTCCTTCCATTTTCATCTGTCATCAACAATGTTTTAAGATTAGAGAGCATTGCTTGTGTGAGTGAAGAAAGATTTTTTCCTTGGAATTGCCTGCCAGAAACAAAAATGTGCACTATTAAGATTTAAAAGAATAGCTAACATTTTCATTGACAAAATGCTTCGCTCCCCATTCCAATTGCATGGACCATCTTCTCTCCCTGTTCCCCGTTTTATAGGGTTAATGATTCTCCCTCCTCAGGTACACCTCTGTAAAGATCATCCATTTCTCTACCAGAATTTGATCTCTTATCATCCCATGATGAACTTTGCTTTCCTCTTCAAGGTGATGTTGAACATGGCAACGGTTGCCCACCCCCCCATCCCAATGGGTGCATTCCCACCTTCAATAGAAATGGGTATCGGAAGGTCCCCATCATCTGATGGCAGAGTGCCAAGACAAATCAAAGTGACTTGATAGGTGATTGTGATAAACTACTTTACTTCGGCTGAGAAATTGATCCGAATGAAACTCACAAATGCTTCACTGCAACTTTTAACACAACAAAGCCATTTCCTGTTGAAATTCTGCCCATCACAAAATTGGACAAGGCACCAAGGCACAGTTTGCATGGCTGACATTTTCTGATCACACTTGCTCTCAATGTATGTGACGCTCACCTCTACTCCATTTTTACAAATTGGAATAATAACACACATTTGGAAGGGCAGCAATAAATCTTGTCAGTGGGAGATTTCATGTGAATTATTTGAATGAATATGTAAAAGATGTAATAGGATGAGGGCAGTGTAATTGATGATTTCGGCAGGGGTCTTGTTGCAGAGAAAGCTGGTCCAAAGCTTGGAACCTTTAGGCTCAAGAGGAATTGGCAAATTAGATCTAAAATTGGAACAACACTTGACAACTGAGATTTTTGCTTCTGAACACTTTTGAATGTATTTTATGGATTTTGGACAGCTAATCATGAAAATCACCTTAAAATTTTCCAATCACTCATTTGTTTAGATATAACCTATTTTTCTGATTCCCTGTCATATTTTAAGTCTGCTTCAAGCATACAAAATCATGAAGTCCAACATGTCATTGAAAATTCATTTTCTGCATTTGCACTTGGACGTCTTCCCTACTGATCTTGATGCAGTCAGTGACAAACATGGTCAAAGTTGCCACCAGGACATTGCAAGCATGAAAAACCAGAATCAGGGCAACTGGAATCCATCACTGCTGGCTGACTATTGTTGGACATTGACACTAGAGGCATCAGATACTGAGTACAAACAAATACCAGCAGCAAAACATCGTTAGGTCACTTGAACCAATCCAATGAGTCAGCATCATTATGCGATTAAAACATGTTGAATTCATTAATTTAATTGAATGTTTCTCCAACTTCCTATGTGAAATGCCAATGTGAAATTATCTTTCTGTTCAGCATGATTCATCAATCATAATTTTTTTTTAGGAAGGAAATTTATTGAAAAAAAAATGATTGTCCAGTGTAATAGGGTGAGGGTAGAGGGTTATTTTTGCGATTGGAACCCAACGACCAGTGTGGTGCCACAGAGATCAATGCTGAGACTTTGAATGTGTGTCAAACACATTAACGACTTGGGTATGAATGCAGGGGGTACAATTAGTACACTTGCAGACAACATGAAAATTCATGTTGTTCTTGAAGTGAGGAGGATAGCTGAAGACAACAGGATAATATTGATTACTTGGTAAGGTGCACAGTGCCATGGCAGATGGAAATTATCCTGATAAGCAGAAGAATAAGTCTTTTAGAAGGAATAATAAGATCGGACATTTAGAATGAATTGTCAGGCCTCCAGGAGCATTGAGGAATGGAAGGATTTTGCTGTGCAATCCAAGGATCCCTGAAGATGGCAGCAAAGACAGATAAGGTGGTGAAGAAGGCAAACAAGACACATATTTTCATTAGCTACTGCTTAGAATGTAAAAAGAGGGAGGTTTTTGTACAACTAAGGTTGGGCCACAGCTGAGGTATTGACCACTCATCTCTAGATCATAGAAAAGTTGCAGTTGGATGGAAGAAGATGCAGAGGTGACCTTGTATATAAATCAGTCCAGAGCTACAGTCTAGCCTTCCAGGTTTGTCTTGCAGAGACAAAACCTCTTGTAATTACACCACTAGGTCACCAGGGGTCATCCCAGTGACCTTGTATATAAATCAGTCCAGAGCTACAGTCCAGCCTTCCAAGTTTGTCTTGCAGAGAGACAGGACCTCTTGGTGTACATATTAGTTTATTAAAGCTGTCTTATACTCAAAACGGTCAACCAGTTTACCTATCTCGGCTGCACCATTTCATCGGATGCAAGGATCGACAACGAGATAGACAACAGACTCGCCAAGGCAAATAGCGCCTTTGGAAGACTACACAAAAGAGTCTGGAAAAACAACCAACTGAAAAACCTCACAAAGATTAGCGTATACAGAGCCGTTGTCATACCCACACTCCTGTTCGGCTCCGAATCATGGGTCCTCTACCGGCATCACCTACTAGAATGCTTCCACCAGCGTTGTCTCCACTCCATCCTCAACATTCATTGGAGCGACTTCATCACCAACATCGAAGTACTCGAGATGGCAGAGGCCGACAGTATCGAATCCACGCTGCTGAAGATCCAACTGCGCTGGGTAGGTCACGTCTCCAGAATGGAGGACCATCGCCTTCCCAAGATCATGTTATATGGTGAGCTCTCCACTGGTCACCGAGACAGAGGTGCACCAAAGAAGAGGTACACGACTGCCTAAAGAAATCTCTTGGTGCCTGCCACATTGACCACCGCCAGTGGGCTGATCTCGCCTCAAACCGTGCATCTTGACACCTCATAGTTCGGCGGGCAGCAACCTCCTTTGAAGAAGACTGCAGAGCCCACCTCACTGACAAAAGACAAAGGAGGAAAAACCCAGCCCCAACCAATAATTTTCCCTTGCAACCGCTGCAACCGTGTCTGCCTGTCCCACGTCGGACTTGTCAGTCACAAACGAGCCTGCAGCTGACATGGACATTACCCCTCCATTAATGTTCATCCGCAAAGCCAAACCAAAGAGAGAGAGATACTCGCACTGCTGTTGCGGTTATTATCAGTACACAGAGTACTCACATTTTCATCAAAATCTTCTCTTCATGGTGATCATAGTTTGGAAGCTGAAGGTTGAAGATTCTATCCATTAAAGCCAATGAGAACTTTGTAAAGTCTAATTTTGCACTGGATTCTGATACAACAGAATCAAATGAATGAGGATCAAATAGAAAAGTTACAAATCGACCTGCAACTCGGACCTAAGAGACAAGAAAACACAATCAGATTAGTAAGTGCGCGTTGTGGAAGTCCCCACAAGAGTTGTTGCAATGCTTATCATGTAAATATAAAATTTCATAGAACATCTTCACTCTAATAATGGGACCTACTTTAAATATGAACCACATGTTTTCTTACTTACAAAGGAGAAAAATGATCAGCTGGAAATTTCAACATATTATAATGAAATTTATATGACAATGCTAACCATTCTTTGTTAAAAATCTTTCTTTACCGCAGTTGCTATTTTGTAAAGCTTCGCTTCCTGTTGTCGTGTAATGCCTAAAAGTGCTGGAGAAACCCATCGGGTCCCGTTGCATCCATAGGAAGCAAAAATTATGTATCCAATGTTTATGGGGCTGAGCTTTCATCAAGGAATGAGCAGATAAAAGGCAGGCACCCGAATTAAAAGGTAGGGTGAGGAGGGAAGAAATGGTGGGTTAGGATGGGGGAGGGGGCATGGTGTGGAGCCACAGGCCAACAGTTAAGAGGCCTTAGGTAGTATGAGTGGGAGGACAGAAAGCTGAGAATTGATAGGGGGTAGTTCTCTGAAAGGAGAGGAAAGGGGGTGGGGAGCTGGAGGAAAGGAGACAGAGGCATGGAGAGAGAGAGACCTAACCGAATGGGAGAAGTTGATGTTAATGCCATCAGGATGGAGAGTGTCCATTGGAACATTAGGTATTGTGTTTTTGTTCTGCTTTTTGAGTTAATCTTTTATTATCTATCAAAACAGGACACTGGTAGAAATCAGCTGGTCAAGCAACACTATAAGAGTGAAACCAAAAGCCTGCAGATGCTGTGATTATAGTAAAAACACTGAGAGATCCCCATTATTGCAGCGGACAGAGCCGATGTTCTAAATGAAACAATCTCCCAGTCTACATCCAGTCTCTCTGATGTAGAGGAGACCACAGCGGGAGCATCAGATGCAGTAGATGACTCCTGAAGATTCACAAGTGAAGTGTTGCTTGGGGGTTCCGAATGGTGTTGAGGGAGGAGGTGTTGGCGCGAGTGCACCACCTTCTGCAGTCTCAGGAATAGGTGTCAAGGGGGCGATTGGTGGGAAGGGAGGAAAGTACAAGAGAGTCATGGAGGGAGCGGTCCCTGTGTAAGGTGGAGTAGGGAGAAGTGAAAAATTTGTCTGGTGGTGGGATCACGTTGAAGGTGGCAGAAATGGTGGCGAATGATATTGGATGGGGAGGCTGGTGGAGTGGTAGTATCCTGTCCTTATTGCACATGGGGGCAGAGAGGGCTAGGGTAGATGTGCGGGCATGGAACATATATGGGTGAGGGCAGACAATGGTATTTTTTGAAGAAGGACATCTTTGATGATCTGATAAACAACACCATAAGACATAGGAGCAGAATAAGCCATTCAGCCCACTGAGTCTGTCCTGCTATTCAATCATAATCTGATCAATTTTCCCACAGCTCCACTACCCAGACTTCCTTCCATAACCTTTCATGCCCTGGCTAATTAAGTACCTGCCTTAAATACACCCAGTGACATGGCCTCCACAACTGTATATAGCAACAAATTCCAGAGTTTCACCACAGTCCAGTTAAAGAAATCTGTCCACAACTCTGTTCTAAGTGGATGCCATTCAATCCTGAAGTGGCGCCCACTTGTCTTCGACTCTCCCACCATGGGAGACAATCATTCTACATCTACTCTGTCTATACCTTTCAACATTTGAAATATTTCAATGAGCTCGCAACAATTCTCCTAAATTCGAATGAGTATGGGCCGAGAGCTGTCAAATGTTCCTTGTATGATAACCCTTTCATTCCTTGAATCATCTTTGTGAACCTCCTCTGAATCTTCTCTAATGCCAGCACATCCGTTCTTAAATGAGGAGCCCAAATCAAGTGAGATATCACCAGTGCTTTTATAAAACCTCAACAACACATCTCTGCTCTTATTTTCTACTCCACTTGAAATAAATTCCAGCATTGCATTTGCCATCTTCACCACTGACTCAGCATGGAAGTTAATTTACAGGGTGTCCTGAAAAAGGAATCTCAGGTCCCTTTGCATCTGTGAATTTTCAGTTTTCTCCCCATTTATTTCTCTTTGCTTCCTCAACACTACCAGCTCCTCCACCGACCTTCATATCCTTTGCAACCTTGACCTGAAAGCCATCCATTCCATAATCATTGATATACATCATAAAAAGAAATGGCCTCAACACTGACACCCCCCCTCCCAATGGAACACCACCAGCAACTGGCAGCCACCCAGAATATCATCCCTGTATTCAGACTCTCTGCCTCCTGGCAGTCAGTCAATGCTCTACCCATACTAGCATGCCTCCTGTTATACTACGGGCTCTAACGTAGCCTCATTGCGGCACCTTGTCAAAGGCCTTCTGAAAGTTAAATGCACAGCATCCTTTATCGAGGTTGCTCAGCTCTTCTTCAACAAATTCCAACAGGTTTGTCAAGCATGATTTTCCCCTAAGGAAATCATGCCTATCTTGTCATGTGCCTCTACGTACTCCCTCACCTCATCCTTGACAATTGACTCTAACTTCTTCCCAACCACAGATGTCGGGATAACTGGCTTACAATTTCCTTTCTGCTACCTCCTTAAATAGTGGGTTGACATCAGAATCTATTGATTCCTGAAAGATCATTACCAATGTCTCCACAGACTCTAGAGCTACAGCTTTTAGAACCTAAAGGTGCGATCCATCTGGACCGGGAGACCTAGCTATCCTTAGACCATTCATCTTTCTGAATACCTTCTCCCTTGCAATAGTTGCTGCCCTCACTTGCCTTCTCTTCCACATCTGACACACTACTAATGTCTTCCACAGTGCAGAGTGACACAAAGTACTCATTTAGCTCCTCTGCCACCTTCTTGTCTTCCATTATTATTTCTCCAGCATCATTTTTCTAGTGGTCCCTTATCTACTTGCACCTTTCCTATCCTCTTTATATACTTGAAGAAACTTCTTGTATCCTCTTTCATATGATTTGTGAGCCTGTGGGGTCAGAAGATGTTGACCTTTCAGGTTAAGACCCTTCATCAAGATGGAGAGGGAAGAGGAAAAGAAGGCAGTACTGTACAGAGCAGTACAAGGGAGGGGGTGGGCCAGAGGGTGATAGGTGGAACCAGATGGGAAGGGGTCAGTGGGCAGATGGAACCAGATAGTGAAGGATAGTGGCAGAAGAGAAAAATGAAAAAAAGAAGCAAACTAGGTGAACCGATTTGTGTGTATGGGAGGAGATATTCAGCTTATTAAATTTTAAATGTTACACGTACAGTATGGTAACAGGCTCTTCCAGCCCAACAGTCTGTACTGCTCAAACTCCATACATTTTGAAGGGGGCAAGGAAACTGGAGTGCCTGAAGGAAACCCATGCAGACACAGGAGGAACGTATAAACTATTTACAGACAGAAGCGGATTTGTACCCTGGGCACTGACGTTGTAATAGTGTTGGACATAAACAAGTGCCTTTTTTTTAATGAAGATGGATAACGCCATGAATATGAATGAGACCACATGAGATGCACCACCTTATGCCTGTTGAGTACAAAGTGGATCCAATCCCTCAGATCCCCAATACATATTGGCATGTACACCTTTGCTAGGATTGAGTTCCCCTGGAAACCACCACTTAAAATTCAAACTGTCATGTTTCCTGCACAGTTTGAAGGAATGCTTGGCAAGTAGAATTTTGACTTTGGAATCTGTTCTGCTTTTTCCATTCTGAATTAGAACCAGATAATGTCATTGGTACTGAACAAACTCATTGTCATTACCACCTGCAGAAGCTGGGGAATTCCTTGGGGAATTGAATAGTGAACTTGAGAAGGGAGTTTTAGTGACTCAATGTTTGTGACGAGCTGGAATCTTGAACGAAATTGCTCATTTACCTGGTCTCTCGTTATATCACTAGTGTAACCTCTTCTTATCAGATTCCATCTTTGGCAGCCTTTGTCCCCACTCATCATGCTCCCCCACCATCCTCCTCAACCTGACCTCCCTGGTTCTCTTGCCTCTCTCCCCCTTTGTCAGGCACTTGCCTCTCTGTCTGTCATCCTTCACCCCTCCTTTGTTCACGAGTTCCCCTACTGGCCCCTGTCTCACCCCTCCTTACCCTGAACTCTTGATGAAGTGTTCTGGCCCAAAACATCGACAGTTCTTTTTCTCCCTCTGTTCCTCCAGCAGATTGGTTTTTTTTTGCTCTTTAGTCATGTGGTTAAAACACACAGAAATGCTGGAGGCACTCATCCCGTCTTGCAGTGTCCATAGGAGGTAAAACAATGTTTTGGACTTGAGCCTTCTCCAAGAATAAGGTTTACAGGGTTAATTCTTTGTGCCACTAGATGGCAGCAGAAATTATTAGTGAAAACAATGCTGGAGAAACTCAGCAGGTCAGTGTCTTTAGTAAAGATAAAGATACATAACCGACATTTCAGGCTTGATCAGCATTGTGTTTTTACTTCAACCACTGTGTCTGCAGACGTTTGTGCTCTGCAGCAGAAGTTATTATCGTGCTAGAATACCTTGCATCTGGATTCAACTGGAACAGTGCAACAACTGGCTCAGAAAGAATAACAAACTATTTATTCAGTGTCTCATCAAGCAACATGTTACATTTTAGTGTAACACTTTCCCTTTCATAATTCTGCACATCAGAGTGTAGAGCGTGCTGAAAGAACCAAAGACTTGTTGATCCAAACCAAGGCTTTTATTAACTAAAAGACTGGAGCATATCACAAGTAGGTCGACCAGTCCAGCATGACCTGGTCTGGCTAGGAACAATCCTTTAAGACCTGCCAGTAGGTAGAGCGCGTGGAAGGAACCAAGGACTTGTCGATCCAAACCAAGGCTTTTATTAACTAAAAGACTGGAGCATATCACAAGTAGGTCGACCAGTCCAGCATGACCTGGTCTGGCTAGGAACAATCCTTTAAGACCTGCCAGTAGGTAGAGCGCGTGGAAGGAACCAAGGACTTGTCGATCCAAACCAAGGCTTTTATTAACTAAAAGACTGGAGCATATCACAAGTAGGTCGACCAGTCCAAAATGACCTGGTCTGGCTTGGAGCAATCCTTTAAGACCTGCCAGTAGGTGTGGCTACACTCTCAGCCAATCACAGTCATCCTACACTACCATCTGTACATATACACATTGGTGATAGAATCTGTACTATCATAATGTATTTGTAATGCTCTGCTATATAAACATAACCCTATGTATATGTTTCATCACACAAGAGAAATGTTCTACTTTTCAGTTAGAAAATTGGATGCAGTGTGTTTCTGAAAAAGTAATGTATCCAAGGCTGATTACATGTAAAGTAGCTCTGATGTGGGTAGAGGAAAGGCGATAGAAATGAAATTAGCACAGAAGTAATTCCAATGCAACACTAGATCAAATGAAGTATATTTGGATGTTTGCACAGATGCACGCTCGAATATGCTAGCAATAGTCTCTGCTGAATAGCAACCATAATGAAATTTGCCCAAACACTTCTAAGCACAATTTACCTGAGGCAATTGACTTTGGCTAGTGGTCAGTGTCATAAATATTGACAGACAACCTGTCACTTCATTGTTCACTATTGATAATGGCAGTCATAAAACCCTCCACAGAGGTCCTGAAGGGAATTACTGCCATTCCCTTTTAGAGCCTGAATTTATGTGCAGGACATCAGACACAGCATTTCATGACATTGGATTTTTTTTTCTCCCAATTAATAGAAGAGCAAATTAGGCATGTTTAGTGCACCAAAAAGGAGTAAATTCCAATTTCTAGGCAATTGTGTGGGATCAAAATTAAAGAAATCTTACTGTGAAAATGTCTCCATATTTTGTCTTCATTTTTAATAAGAATTTGGCACTGTCTCTCCCAAAATCAAGGGCATGTCCCAGCCAGGGGATTAAGCCCTTATCCAGGGGTGGTTCCTTTGATAACCTAAAAGAACAATAAAAATAATAAATTAACAAACAATTATTATTATTACTGTCAATGGGAATGAACACAAATGTCTTAAAAAGCCAACAGAAATCATTTAAAAGGTATATTAAATAGAAAATTAATTTTACAACAATCGCTTCTAAATTATTTCACACCACCCAGAAGGTTTGACATTTTAAAACATTTTTTAAGGATTCAGCACAGTAACGACCCTTTCCAGCCCACAAGCTCATGCCTCCCACATACACCAATTAACCTACGAACCCTGTACGATTTTGAAGGGTGGGAGGAAACCAGAGCACCTGATGTGGTCACAGGAAGAAAGTACAAACTCCTTTCAGCAGGGGATCTGAACTCAGGTCATTGATGCTGCAATCGCTTTGTGCTAACCGCAATGCCAGTGGTTCTCAACCTTTTTCTTTACACTCACATAAATAATCCCTTTGCCATCAGTGCTCTGTGATTAGTAAGGGATTTCTTAAGGTGGTTTGTGGGTGGAAAGAAAAAGTATGAAAACCGCTGTTTTCATTGTACCTCATTGACTCATGATGTGCACGGATTCAGAACTCCAAAGGAAATGGGCCAATGACAATTTTTCTCAAGCAAAATATTTCAGTAACAATTGGGTCTGGAGCAGTGATTCTCAACCTTCCCTTCCCACTCACATTCCGCCTTAAGGAATCCCTTACTAATCACAGAGCATCGATGGGATAGGGATTACTTAAAGTGGGATGTGAGTGGAAAGAAAAAGGTTGAGAACAATTGCGCTCTGCAAACCATGATGACCTGACTTCATGCTTCCAATTTTTAACTTTCCTTTTGACTCTAATGAGTTTGGGGTCATCCAACAGCATGTCCTACCATGCGTAACATTCTGATAGATGATGTTTCAAGTCAAGACACTTCATCAAGTATCCTGAGACAGAGTTTTGTTCCAAAATGCCAATGTCCTATTGTTTTCGATGGATGCTGCCACAACCATTGAGTTCCTCCAGCATTATGTGTACACCTCTGATTGTTGTAAAAATAGAAGGAGGATTCTCTTCAACCCAAAAGACCGAGAGGAGTAAGTGTTGTCCATATCATGTCCAGTTTCTACCAATCCTAATTGCCCCAAAATGATAAATTTAACATTCATTTGGGAGAACATTTATTTTAGAAAAACTGAGTATACCAAGTGGGGATAAAATATCAAATTTCATTGGGAAATTGATACCAATTGTTCAAATCTCCAAGTTAAATTCAATTCCAAAAATAGAAATACAATGGAGAAGGAAGTTTCACTGCAAATTTCCAAGTCTGATTAATTTATGTTAAACTGATTTTACATTCAGGTTAAAAATGATAGAAAATGTCGAGGAAATCATCCCACCCTCAGTTGTACTGAAGAGGCAATAAAGCAGGATCAGTATGTTGTGGTCTTCCTCTAATATTCGTGGCATGGACTGAAATATGCTGATGCTTCTATGTAGAATGCTTTAGCCAAGTTATCTGATAAATATTATTTTCTAATAAAATATAATGGACCTGAAATTATACTTAATCAAGCTGTCTCTTGAACTCACTATAACAATCTGATCTGGATTCAGAGACTAATCAGAGATATTTTAAAAAAAACAGCTTCAATATTTTACAATTAACTAAAAAAAATTATTAAAATAAATAAATTAAACACCTTTAGGTAAAAAATGTCCTAAGTGTATAAAATTAAATTTAAAAAATTAAGATAAAGTAAAGTAAATAGAATAAACCAACTAATAACCTGAACAATGTTGTGGTGAAAGGTGACTCCTTTAATTTGTGCTACTAATGCCAACCATACTGCTATCAAGTGGAGTGAATGGGTGTGATGCAGCTTCAACCCCTTGGCCCAGTATTAGCCCAATGAGCTATCATCTGACCTGCAACCTGTCTCCATTTCTTTGCTTTGGGGGGTGGGGAGTGGAATGTACTGATTTTTCGTTGGTTCCACTGCAGAAAATACAAGCGAACTGCAGTGCTCATTGCTGCATTCCACATTTGCCTGTTCAGTTTCACATAGCAGTCAGGAACAAGGTGGAGGTTGGATGCTGGTAAATCAGACATCCCAATCTACCAATAGCTCAGCGTTGATACTAGACATGGGGGGGGTGCTGAAATTCAGTGTGAAAATGTCTCGAGTTCACATCTAGCTTCTGTACCTGTGTGTTGAATGACCTTTGTTGCACAACCCCAATCATAGGATCACTGACCTTGATTGAAAAATTGCAGGTTAATTTTTAAAAAATGATTTGCTATTAATGGATTTAATTATTTTCCACCATTTAAATGCATTACATATTTAAAATGTAAACAATATATTTAAATTCATCTTTTTAAATATCTGGCTATCAAAGACTCTTAGGAATCGCTCAAAGGCTTCAGACTTCAATGCCAAACAACCAATCAGAGCATCATTTTAGACCAGGGTAAGTCTCTCAGAATCCATTGCTGAGATCTGGCCACTGATCATGAACTATTCCTCCTTGTTGGATAACTGCAGTAGCAGGGCTCATGGTTCATAAGAAGTGCAAGGGAAAATCAAAAGGAGGTAAACTCAATCTGGCTCAATGTGACTCTGACTCAATCTGGCCTGGCCCAAATGGTCTTCAATGCTGGTGTGATCCACCCCCTCCCTCACCAGTCTTGATTCAACTTTGCTAGGAAATGTCTGTTGATAAAAGAACTTCAGTTATCAATGATACTTCCTATAGTATTAAACAGAAAACTATTGAAATATTCATCAGGTCAGGCAGCATCTGTGGAAAGAGAAACAGTGAGCATCTCAGAAAGTGTTCTGAACCTAACCATTTCTCTTTCCACAGATTCTGCCTGACTTTCTGGATGTCACCAGCACTTTCTGTTTTATATTTCAGGTTTCGTGCATGGGCAGTTTTTTAAAAAATCTTCATTTCCTCTCATATTAGTCAGGTTCACAATGATTTTAACACTCCAAGCCAATTGTGTGACCGTGGTGGAAATGACTAGCTTTCATCGTTAAAATCAGCAGAGGGATGGTTACCAGTACATGTCGAGGGAAAAGGGTGCTGTTGCAAATAAACATTCTCGAAACTGGACACTTTCATACTTAATGATTGTTTCTTGAAAAACCCTGAGATCCTTTGGTTGAGATGCAAACTGATGCAATCAACAATGTGTTGAGGAAAACAATGACCTCCTATATGTGCAAAATCTCTATTATTCAGTGGGATTGACAGGAAATAAAAAGCCCACCAAGTTTGATAACAGGCTAATCAAATTCCACAGCTGAACCAGCTGTTAAAGCTGCCAAAGACACAATACAGAGCAGTGAAGATATACAAAAACTATTCAAACAATTATATTTCTCATAATTTAAAATAAATAAGGATCAAAATCAAAGGTAAACATTTAAATGAAATTTACAAATATTAGTAAATGAACTAAAATTCTATTCTAAGAGGAATGCAGTTGGAAAGTTCTTGGGACCAGCTGCTAACAGCTTTAGCACATGTGATTATTGCACGAGTCCCGAAGCTGCACGTCATTGGTCAGAATCACATTTAATAGCATTTAATAGGTACCCAGGAATTGATCAATATTTCCTTATGAAATTCAGATAAATAGGATTCCAGCAAATAATTTATTCCTCGTTGCTTTGTGATGAATGAATGGTTATAATTAGTGGTGCTTGGAGTGGATAAGAAAAAAAAAACACATTCATTTTGACAAACAGAAAATTACAGAAGGACTGTGAAATTAAAGGGATGAATTTTCATTTGTTGATAATTGCAGGAATTGAATACTGTATTCGGGTAAGATGCAATTTCCTGCCTTGATAGAAAGGATTTAATCCCATTATCAAATTGTTTCCAACATCTAAAATCTTTTGACCTCTTGAATGGATTTATTTATAATGTTGAGAAATCATGCTTAATGATTCAGGTGACAGGAAATGTTACATACTAATATTTTGGAACATCTAAGTTATAACATACGTCATTTGCAAATAGGTTAATCCTGCTTTGATATAATGCACTCGAAGTAATAGTTTTCAGACTGATGCAAAAGTTACAACATCACTTGTGGAGGCTGTTCCATTTCATATAACTGATTGCCAACAACCATGAAATACAAGGTGACGTTCAGAGCATTGGAATGTTCTAGGGAGAGTGGTTTTCAAACTGCTCCATAAACTCACATTCCAACTTAAGCCATTAGGGATTGCTTAAAGTGGTATGTGAATGGAAAGAAAAGTTGAAAAACCACTGTTTTAATCCTACCTAATTGATTTGTATGTGCACGGTTTCATAACTCCAAAGGAAATGGGCCAGTGACAATTTTTCTCAAGCAAAATATTTCAATAATAATTGGGTCTAGAGAAGTGGTTCTCAACCTTCCCTTCCAACTCACATCTTAAGTAATCTCTTAGTACACCACTTATGGTATAGGGACTGCTTAAAGTGGAATGTGAGTTGTTGGGGGGGGGGGGGGGGTTTAAAACCACTGTTCTAGGGCATTCCTTTGTGTTTAACAAATATGTTAGCATTTATTTGAGGATGTAACAAATACTGTGGAAATGGGGCTTGATGGTGTGCATGCTGTGTGTGGATTTTGAGAAAGCACTTGTTAAAGATTGACAGCAGTAGGTAAAAGATAATAATTTGAATGGATTGGAGATTAGCAAAGAAACAAAAAGCAGAAAATCGGGATAATTGGGTCATTATTGCATTTCCACAGGGATTATTGCTGGGTATTCAACTATTTATTTTTGTTATTCATGGTGTGTGTATAGGACTTAGTGTACTGTATTCAAAGCTTAGCAGAGGAGCTCAGCTCTAGTGACACAAGATTGATCCTGACTCCACTGCTGAATCTGTGGAGTTTGCATGCCCCCTGTGGCTTTATATCGATTGCTCTCCTTTCCTCTCACATCCCCCCAAAAATTGGTGGTTAGTTAATCAGCTATTGTAAATTATCCCTAAGTGGCAGAAGAATCAAGGGGGAGTTGACAGACATGTTACAGATAATAAATGAGAGAGTCTTGGTGAATTAAGAAGGGGAATGGGATTGATAGATATCTCCACTTTGAGCTGGCATAGTCTCAGTGGGCAGAATGGACTTCCTTCCATATTGTGGGAAAACATAAGAAATATGAAACATAACATTTGAGAATTTAGTGATAAAGCAAAGATTAGCTAGCTGTGGGTAGGACACAAAGGGATATTGACAGGTTAAGTGAGTGGGCAGGAAGTTGTCAGATGAAAGATAATATATAAGGGAAGATACAAGTTTTTCCATTTTGGAACATACAGTATAATGAATAATTACACTGCAAAATAGTTGGTGAAAAGGGATCAGAAAGTCCTTGTGTATGAAGCACAAAGGGTTGGCATGCAAATACAGCAAGTTATTAGGAAGGAGGAGGGGGTGTTGGTCATTATTGCTAGAAGTATGGAGTGGAGATATTCTGATCCAATTTACTGAGCGATACAGTGTATAGATTTAATCTTCACATTTATGGAAAAACTGACATTTGAACCAGTAAACATTTATTGGTTGATTCCTGGTACTGACGTATGAAGGAAGGTTGAGGAGGTTGATCCAATACACAATAAAGTATAGAAGAGTGAGAGGCAGGTCTATTGAAACCTATAAGATTCTGAGGGGAAATGACTATGTGGATATTGAGAGGATTTCTAGAGTTAGTTTCACAATACGAGATCGTTCGCTCAAAATGGAAATAAGGAAGACCTTTTTTTCCACTCAGACAATTGCGTATCTGGAATTCTGTACTACTGACTGCTGTGGAGACTGGTTCATTAAACTTATCACAAATCACAGACCAACCGGTATTTAAACTAGAAGTAAATCTTGGGCTAAAGTAAGGGAGCAAGAAAGTGGAGCCGAGGTTAAGACTGGATCAGCCATGATCGTATTAAATGGCAGAGCAGACTCCGTGGACCAATTGTTCGACAAATCCTGTTTCTTATACTTTTATGTTCCCATAAAATAGAGATTTGAAATGTTCAGTGAATATATCCCTCTGCATACCGAGTGATAGGACCATGCAAGTAGATTTTCCTACTTTCTGCTTTTCACTCCTACCCATCCCAGTTTTGTGAAGAAGATATCTCCTGCCATACACTGGGTAACCATAAAAAATCTACTGAAGAAAAGTTGCAGAAACCTTGCAAACATTTATCACATTAGAATCAATGAGAAAAGATGTGGTTATTAAACTTCTGTGAGTGGAAGTTTGACAAGTTCATTCTGAGAGTCATTCACTCCACTCCCAATTACAACTGTGACTGAAAGTTTTAAGATATGAAAGACAACAATATAAATTTTTCAATGGAAAAAATGTGAAATAGCAACCACATCTTCCCCTTCTATTCTAGCCATAAACCTTGCATAGGAAATACCTCCTTTGGAACCCTTAAAGATATCGTGTTAATCTTTAAGGTGTTTTCTTTCAAAGCTGCCTCCTTTTAATGTCCAAAGATATATTTTATTCATAAATATCAATACAATAGAAAAACAATATAATCAGTTAGATCAACATATTGTGTTTATGATGCATCAATATCAATCATGCTTCCTCTTTAAAAAAATACTGCCATGAAGTGTTTGGCCACATATGGCAATGGCACAGGCTGCAATCTCAAAGTGCAGCTAAAACATTTCACCACAACAATTTAATGACCCATGATAACAATTAACTTCAAGAAATACATCATTTCTATTTCTTCAAACATAAAAATCCACTGCAGACTGTATATTTTCTTTCCTAATTAGGGTCTCCTTTAAAAGCTACTCTCCCTCTTCATTGGTGCCTTGGATAGCTATGATATTGGTGTAGCTAGCCTTTGTGGTAAAAATGAGTTCCCTTGCTTGAGTTCAGAATAATTTTATAATGGTCAATGCACACCAGCAGGTGGAACTCCAAACCCACTCTGCTTATCTGTCCACGAATAAGCTAATCAATAAACAGAGAAAAATGTTGATTTCAACCTCCAATATCAAAGGTAAATGAGACAAATTTTTCAAGACATAGTTGTCAGAGTCAAGTCAAGTTTATAGTTTTCTGAGTGCACAAGTACAACCCGACAAAATTTTGTTCCCCTGTCCTTGGTGCAAAACATGCAGTCAAACAACCAGATATAACGCACATAGAGAAAAACAATACAAATGCAGGACAAGTATTCATACATACCAAAAAAATACTTAGAATTGTTTCATGAATAGGAGAGTCTCAGATGGTTAGTGTGAGCAGTTCCTTTGGTCATTCAGCATTCTCACTGCCCGTCGGAAGAAGTTGTTCCTGAGGGTGCTGGCTTTAACATTCCTGGATCTCTTTCCTGACATGAGCAGCTGAAAGATGTGTGCAGGGTAGAAGGGTCCTCAATGATTTTGTGTGCCCTCTTCAGACCATAATCCCAGTAGATCACTGATGAGGGGAAGGAGACTTCAGCGATCCTCTCTGCCGATCTTATGGTCCTGTGGATTGACTTCCAATCCATTTATCTCCCACAACCATACCACACTATGATGCAGGCGGTCAGGACATTCACTGTAGAGCTCCTGTAGAAGGTTGACATAATGGTGGCCGGTAGCCTTGTCTGCTTCAGTCTTCTCAGACTGTTGAGCCTTCCTGACAAGTGAGGAGGTGTTGTGTGTCTTCAGAAGCTCATGAGTTAAGTAGATTCTAAAGTGTGGTGCTCTTCACTCTCTCTACTACAGTGGAGGGTGGTCATTCCTGGTCCACCTGAATTTCCAGTCAGATTTCAGGTTAGTGCAGCAGCTGGACCTCCATAAAATCTCGGGAATGTCTCAATACTTATGTGGTGGATTCTGGAGCCAGATTAAACTGGAGTGTTTGCTGGCGAGGCTTGGATCACTCTCGAAGGTATAGCATGCAACAGACCCATTAACCAGCAGCAAGAAGGTCCAAGACCTTTGACTTTTGACGCCAAAGGGTGAAACTCAGGATCTGGCAGCACTTGCCATGTCGCTCTGCAGCATCCTGCACCTTGCTCAGACCACTGCTTGCCAACATGATGAGTGGCGCATCCACAACGCCCCCTGCTGTCAAAGGGCAGCATGACCACAAGCAACAGTGACAACTGTTGAGCATGAATTACCACAATGGAGGGATGATCTGTTGCCCTATGCAATCAAAATCACATTTTGCAATATGATTACATAGGGCTTTTAATGGCAAACTGGCTTTGATACATTTCCTCAGTTTTGTGCATCTTATAAGTTCAAAGGAATAAAAGTCAAACAAATGCCTAAAAATAAATCGACTTTTTCTGTAAAAATTATGTTCAAATTCTAGTCTCAGAATTCAATGGTAAAAATAAATCCTCTTTATTTAATTCTGATATCTTTTTTTGGAACATTTTATTTATAGATTTTGTAAAATGCATAAAAAACAAGTTAAATTTAAAAAAACCGATACCCCTACTACTACCTTCCCTCCTCCTCCCACCCCCACCCTCTACATCCCACCCCCCAAGTTGATCCAAAATACATATTTTGGGTAATTATCAGTTGCTGTGTAGTGTGCCAACCCATTACATCATGAAAAAAAACATTTATCTTATATCTAAACCCATACACTTCAAATATAAACTCCACAATCAAAAAAAGGATAATTATTTTGTAAGTTATCTTCTCTAAGTAAATACATGATTTTAGTTCATTGTGCCATCTTTGTACATTCAATTCAATATCAATCTTCCACGTAACAGCAATACATTTTCTAGCCACCACTAACCCCAATTCTGATATCTTCTAAGTTAGTAATTGAAACCCATTTTTAAAGAAAGCCTTAAATTTAAAGTGAAATAGATTTTTTTTTTGTGCAGCACATTTCTTGGGTACGCAGTAAAATAATGAGAGGGGGAATCAAATCCCATTGCATTAAATGGATGATAAACCAAGCCAGCCTCCCCTCCCATTCTATAGTCAGATCTACCTGATTTGCCTTTGTGCATTGTGTCCCGTGATGTTCTTTGGCTTGGCTTTGCGGACAAAGATTTATGGAGGGGGTAAATGTCCACGTCAGTTGCAGGCTCGTTTGTGGCTGATAAGTCCGATGCGGGACAGGCAGACACGGTTGCAGCGGTTGCAGGGGAAAATTGGTGGGTTGGGGTTGGGTGTTGGGTTTTTCCTCCTTTGCCTTTTGTCAGTGAGGTGGGCTCTGCAGTCTTTTTCAAAGGAGGTTGCTGCCCGCCGAACTGTGAGGCGCCAAGATGCACGGTTTGAGGCGATATCAGCCCACTGGCGGTGGTCAATGTGGTAGGCACCAAGAGATTTCTTTAGGCAGTCCTTGTACCTTTTCTTTGGTGCACCTCTGTCACGGTGGCCAGTGGAGAGCTCGCCATATAACACGATCTTGGGAAGGCGATGGTCCTCCATTCTGGAGACATGACCCACCCAGCGCAGCTGGCTCTTCAGCAGCGTGGACTCGATGCTGTCGACCTCTGTCATCTCGAGTACTTCGACGTTAGAGATGAAAGCGCTCCAATGGATGTTGAGGATGGAGCAGAGACAATGCTGGTGGAAGCGTTCTAGGAGCCGTAGGTGATGCCGGTACTGGACCCATGATTCGGAGCCGAACAGGAGTGTGGGTATGACAACGGCTCTGTATACGCTTATCTTTGTGAGGTTTTTCAGTTGGTTGTTTTTCCAGACTCTTTTGTGTAGTCTTCCAAAGGCGCTATTTGCCTTGGCGAGTCTGTTGTCTATCTCGTTGTCGATCCTTGCATCTGATGAAATGGTGCAGCCGAGATAGGTAAACTGGTTGACCGTTTTGAGTTTTGTGTGCCCGATGGAGATGTGGGGGGGCTGGTAGTCATGGTGGGGAGCTGGCTGATGGAGGACCTCAGTTTTCTTCAGGCTGACTTCCAGGCCAAACATTTTGGCAGTTTCCGCAAAGCAGGACGTCAAGCGCTGAAGAGCTGGCTCTGAATGGGCAACTAAAGCGGCATCGTCTGCAAAGAGTAGTTCACGGACAAGTTTCTCTTGTGTCTTGGTGTGAGCTTGCAGGTGCCTCAGATTGTAGAGACTGCCATCCGTGCGGTACCGGATGTAAACAGCGTCTTCATTGTTGAGGTCTTTCATGGCTTGGTTCAGCATCATGCTGAAGATTGAAAATAACCATGCAAATGGTTTCAGAGAAGCAAACCATTTACCCTGAATGATCATAAGGTTTCACTGCAGGTTGAAAACAGTTAATGATATGTTTATATTTTCTCGAGATTTTGTTCCACCTCTTTCCCCTCTCCACTTTCTCCCAGCACCCAATCAGACAATGGGATTTTCGATGAATTTGACCTCCTAAAACCAGATTCCTAAAACCTACAAACTGAATTATACCTGCCACTTCCTCTGCAGCCAACACTGTGATAATGGTCAACACCTGCTCAATGAGTGTTTGATATTCAGTTTCCTGTTCTTGACATTAATTACGCTGCATCGATTTGAGAGAAGAATGCGAGTTCCTACAGTAAAAGTGAAAGTGGGAAACAATGTCAACATTTCAGTATGTCATGACTTTCTCTAATTCATAAACTTTGAGTGCAATACAAGATGCTTACAGATTACTATGGAGTGAGATTGCCACTTGATACTTAAAGGCTTTTTACACTGTCAGGTAGCCAACTTACAACAATTTCTGATGGGCCAAGCTACCCGGAAATGGGTCCTTTGATGCATCAGGTCTGTGCTGGGCATCTGACACCTATCAACATCAATCCCATATTCCTATCAAATGATTCCCCACACCCTCAAAGACACTCCTGCCACAACCTGCATTTACAGTGGACAATTAACCTACCAAGGAAGAATATGGAAACCCCATACCAACAGCACCTAAAGTGACAATAGAACCCATTTCTCAGGAGAAATGTGGCAGCAGTCAATCAATATGTTAAGTCAAGTTTATTGTCAAGTACAACCTGACAAAACAGTGTTCTCCAGTCCACAGTGCAAAACATGCAGACGCACATTCAGGCATAACACACATGAGAGTCTCGGATGGCTAGTGTGAACAGTTCCTATGGCCATTCAGCAATGTCACTGCCAGTGGGAAGAAGTGTTCCTCAGCCTAATGATGCTGGCTCTAACACTCCTGTGTCTTTTTTCCCAATGGAAGCAGCTGAAAGATGCCATGTGCAGGGTGGAAGGAGTCTTCAATAATTTTGCACGCCCTCTTTAGACAATGATCCTGACAGATCATGTGACCCCCCCACCCCCCGCCACTCTTATGGTCCTGTGCATTGCTCTGCAGCAAATGTCTACACTGAACTACAATGTCAACCTTAAATTAGATGATTCAAGGCATTCATCAGCTTGATAGCAGACTGCATGGCGGCAAAATTTGTGTCAATAGTTTGAGGATTCCAAGTGTACACTGATTTCAAGTATGCTTCTAACTGACCTAATCTTCTATTCATCTCTGTTATGGGATCATTCCAATAGCTAGAAGATATAGCAGATTTTATTAGGAAAGATTGGATGCCTCTTGAAGGATTAGAACACATGGGTTAAGTACTTCAACAGTTCAAAACAATAAAATTCCGGGACCCTTTGGTGACCAGGAATGATCATGAGAAGGAATATAATTCAAGCAAGTGAAGACTTTTCTCAACCCCACTGCTATTGGTGTTAAGCAAAAACAAAGACTTCCACAAATACTTTGCAGCCTTTGAAGGAGGGTTTAATGTAGTCAGTCACTGTTATAAGGCAGGATGCAAAGATGGCAGTTTCTACACAGCAAATTTAAATGAGCAGTATAGTGGTAATCTATCTCGTGATGTTGATTGACGGATTAACATTGGCCATGGCATCAGATTAACTTCCTTGTTCCTCTTCATTTGCCTGATCTAAACAGAATACCTATTCCATCAACATCAATGAAGAATTGCATAATATCGATGATTCAACTTTGTAATCATTTAAATCTATGGCAGTGGATTCTTTCACTTTACCACAACCTCTTCTATATGCAAGAGTATATAGGCCCTCGGTTTAATATCTCATCCAACAGACAGCACATCCTTAGCATTGCATAAATTGTCAACCTTGAGTATACAGGATGAGGAAGGGTTCAGGCCTGAAACATCAGTAATATATCTTTACCTCCTGTGAGACCTGCTGAGTTTCTCCAGCATTTTTGTGTTTTTACTACAATTGCAGCATCTGCAGACTTTCATGTTTCAGCTAATACAGAATGGAAACTACATTTTCAGCCCACCAAATCTGAGCTCCATCAAGCACCCATTCTCACTAATTCAGACATATTTTCTCCACATTCCCTTAAACATTCTTCAGGTCCTACCATATACCTGTAAATGGTCATTTAATCCACCAATTCTCACATCTCTCGGATGTGGGAGAAAGCTGGAACTCACGTTGTTGCAGAAAGAACTTGTAATTACTGACAGCACTTGAGGTCAGGATGAAATTTGGTTCACAGATATTCCAGTGGCCTCGTACAAAGTTTCCCATTGCCATGGAAGAGGGTGAAATCAATAGCCCAGCAGTTTATTTGTGCTGTTATTGTTTACAGTGCCTTCCATTGTTGGCCTAAAATGAAAACAGAGAATATCAGAAGTATTCAATGTCAGGCATCATCTGTGGAAAGAGTACCGGATTTAAAGTTTCTGGTCCAAGACTCTTCTTCCCTTTCTTCCCCACTTCAAAGTTATCCACCAGGATCGTTGTCTGAAGAGGGTGCACAAAATCATTGAAGACCAATTCCACCCTGCACACGGCATCTTTCAGCTGCTTCTGGCGGGAAAGAGGTACAAGAGGATCAGAGCCAGCACCACCAGGCTGAGGAACAGCTTCTTCCTGCAAGCACTGAGAATGCTGAATGGCCAAAGTGACTTCTCATATGAACCATCTGGGATTCTCAGATTCACGTCACAATATTTATTTATTTATTTGTATATAAGAATACTTGTCCTCCACGTGTATTATGTCTGGTCAAGTGTCTGTGTGTTTTGCACCGAGGACCGGGGAACGCTGCTTCGTCAGCTTGTACTTGTGTAAGCAGATGACAATAAACTTCACTAGACTAGACTTCATCAGAACTATGGTGGAGATGGAAGTTTCAAACCCCTATTGCCAAAAGCATCAGTAAAGGCTTCACCTGAATCTTTTCTCAAAACAAATGCACTTTACTTTCTTTTTTTTCTGGACCTTTGCTTCCCTTCTATTTTTACTTGCCATTCTTTATTTTGTATTTTTCTCTTCCTATTTTCCAGGATGTGCTCAAAGCTCAGTCCCACTGACTAGAGCACACAGATGCAGCAGAAAGACTGTTAGTTATTCGCCTGCTTGACCCATCAGCCACGTCCTGCAGCAGAAGAATCTGTGGTTCCATCAATGCTTTGGTTAGCCACCTCAGGACCCATATAAGCAGTAAAGGTAATGGTTCCATTATTGCCACGTAATACTACGTTTAGAATGTAACATACATGAAACTCTTTAACTTTTGTCTACTGTAAGGCAGACAGAGAGTCACCACTTTGTCCACAGCACCTCAGACACCTACAGCGCCAGGTATCCCCCTCCAAGTACAGACCAGTCCTGTGCCTGCTTAACTTCTGAAATCAGACAATTCTAAGCTTAATTCTAAGGTGGTATAGAAGCAAGTAACGTTGGACTTCTTAAAAAGGTGAAAATGAACAGGCCAGAGGCAAAATATATCAGGAATTCACCAAGGCATGGTGGTGAGTCCAATGGTTGATGCCATATTATAAATTTTTTTGCATTGCATAACACCCACAATTGAGCTGTGACTGAGGAGAAACTGGTGAGCTATGGCCTCATGGAACAATCCCAGCCAAAAGAATCATTAAAGTCTGAGTCTTGCTTAAAATGGCCCATCTACTCCATAGATCCATGCTGCAGCCCAGTAAAAAGGAGCTCCATCTTACTTATTATCTTTAGTCAGAACTTGAAGCTGACACAAATGTTTGTATGTTAACACCTTTCCAATGAATTTTCACCTTTGTAATATCATACGTTCACTACTTAATAATAGCCACACAGCCCACAATGGAAGCAGTGTCCATATGAAAATTATCAGTGAAGTCATCTGACCATGATATACATTCCCCACCCTGACTGTTTTAAGCATGGCGATCATCAATATATCCTAAGGATATTGTTAGCAGAATGTGTTTGTCTCATTGCAATGTGTTTCCACTTAACATTTGCATAAATAATTTCAAAGTTCTGCAGAGTTGCATTGATTTTACGTATTTCAAATTAAACGGTTAGCTGCAGCTCTCTGAATTTGTATTAAATTAATTTTTAAAAATAATCCTCTGTAATGTTCCCATCTAATGTGTGGGAAAAACTGGACGAGATGACATTAAAAATACCAGTGATGTTTGCTTATCTGATCGCTAACATCAACATCAGTCTTATCCAGTTATGACGTAAACGCATTGCCTTGGAACAATAACCAGATCATGCTTCATCTGCCTTGCCTCTCATACTTAGTCTATCCTCCCACCCACACAAACTCTTTATGGCTTATCAGGTTTAATTCAAGTCAAGTCACCCTTATTTATTGTTCTTACCATACTCGCACAGTAGAGATAAGATAGTGTTTCTCCAAGACCACGGAGCATACTTACATAAATAAAAGTTAGAATAAAAGTTAAACACATTAATATATTAAGATTTATACAGTAAAAGTCCACGGGGTCCTATCCACAAATGTTCTGGGAATTAAGGAGTCTCATAGCTTGGTGGGGGGAAAGCTGTTGCCCAATCTGAATGTAAGGGCCTGAGTGCTCCTACCAAATGGCAGAAGGGAGAACAATTTACACGAGGGGTGTGTGGAGCCCTTCACAATCTTCATTGTCTTTCACTGGCTTTGAGTGTTGTAGATGTCCTTCATGATAGGAAGAGAGCCCCCAATGACCTTTTCCGCTGACTTCACCATCCTCTACAAGGTCTTGTGGTCAGAGGAGGTACAGCTTCCAAACCAGGTGTCAATGCAGTTGCACAGGATGTGGTGAGGATGGAGGGTGGGAGATGGGCTTTCCTTCGCCTTCGCAGGAAGTAGAGGTGCTGCTGGGCTTTCTTGGATATGGAGGTGGTGTTAAGCGACGAGGTGAGATTCTCAGCCAAGTGCCCTCCAAGGAACTTGATGCTCTTGATGACCACAATGGTCATGCCATCAATGGTCAGTGGAGTGCATTCCCCCGGCCCCTTCTGAAGTTGACAACCATCGCTTTTGTGTTTTTTTAAACATTCAGATACAGGTTGTTGGCTCTCCACCAGTCTTTTAGTGACTGGATCTCATCTCTGTACGCTGACTCATCATTCTTACTAATCAGATCCACCACGGTCATGTCGTCACCGAACTTGATGATGTGGTTCGAGTTGTGTTTAGCTGCACAGTCGTGGGTCAGCAGAGGGAACAGCTGTAGACTCGGCATGCAGCCCTGGGGGAGCCCCTGTGCTCAGTGTGATGGTCTTGGAGGTGCTGTTTCCGATCCGGACTGCTTGAGGTCTCCCCGACAGGAAGTCGAAAATCCAATTACAGAGGGAAGGGTTTAGACCCAGCAGGCCAAGCTTCCTTATCAGGTACCGAGGGATGATTGTGTTGAATGCCAAACTGAAGTCGATGAACAGCATTCGAACATACAAGTCCTTATTTTCCAGGTGGGTGAGGACGAAGGCAAAGACATCATCTGTAGAGCAGGGGGTCCAGTGACGGGGGCAGCAGGAGCTTGATGTGCCCCATGATGATTCTCTCGAAGAACTTCATGACGATGGACGTGAGAGCGACAGGGTGGTAGGCAGGTCACAAACAACTTCTTTGGCATGTGGACAAAGGTGGCAGCATGTTTGAAGCATGTTGGGACCACTGCCCTTCTTAGGGAGATGTTAAAAGATGTTGGTGAGAACATCTACTAGCTGAGCAATAGTCCCTTGAGCACTCTGCTGGGAATGTTATCCAGTCCAGGATCTTTCCATGGGTTGACTTTGCTTAGCTCACTTCATGTCAGCCACTGCAGGACACAGCACCTGGTCATTTGGAGCAGAGAAGGTCTTCTTCGCTGCAACATCATTTTTCGCCTCAAAGCAGTGCATCTGGAAGGGAGGCATCAGCAGTGCAGGGAGATGATGTGGTCTTGTGGTTGGTGATATCTTGGATGCCCTTCCACATGCGTCGCGTGTCTTTGTTGTCCAGGAAGTGACTGTGAATGTGCTGGTCATGCATACGCTTTGCTTCCCTTATGGCCTCAGACTGCTCAGCTCTTGCAATAGCTAAGGCTACCTTGTCATCCGCTCTGAATGCAGCACCTCGGTTCCTGAACAGTCATCCATGGCTTCTGGTTGGAGCAAGTTATGATGGTCTTGGGCACAGTGATATCGACAGAACACTTACCAATGTAGTTGGTCACTGATGCCGTATATTCCTCCAGACTGATGCAGTTGTCACTGGTTGCTGCTTCCTTCAACATGTTCTAGTCAGTGCGCTCAAAGCAGTCTTGAAGTGCATGAATGAACCCCACTGGCCAGGTTTTAACTTGTTTCCGAACCGGACTGGAGCATCTGACGAGTGGTTTGTATACTGGGATCACCATTACAGAGATGTGGTCTGAGGATCCAAGGTGGGGGCAGGGGTCCACCCACTATGCATTGGAAATGTTTGTATACACAAAGTCCAATGTGTTCACCCCTCTCGTAGCAAAGTCCCCATAATGATGGAAGTTAGGTAGCCCTGACTTGAGGTTGACCTGGTTGAAATCCCCAGCGATAATGATCAGTCCGTCATGGTCTGTGGTCTGTGTGTGAAGTGACTATCCTGTAGAGTGGAGCTGCCCACCACTGGGCCTTTACCTCAGGATGTGTCTCTTCAGGTTCTGGCTTGAGAAAGCCCTCCTGGCCATCTCAACTGTTTTACATTTCTTAAAGTCAGAGACACTTAGAAATATTTCAAGATTTAAATAATCTGAAAGACAGCTGAAGTCAATTTTATTAAAGTATTTAAATTTTTAAATATTATTAACCTATTGTAGTTCACAATAATATAGAGCATCGAATGCTTTTGCTTTAATAAAATGACAGGGTAAAAAAAATATAAAATATGTTGACAAGAGGCTGAGTATTCTGAAATGGTAAAAGTGCAAAATGCGCCCTGATTGGCAATTCTAGCTTCATTATCAGTTATCCTAAAGTTCTTTTTAGAACCTGTCCACTCATCCTCGCAGATGACAGAAAAGAAAGAATCAGAAATTAAATGAAGTTTAGTGACAACCTTCTGCGATCTTGAGATGCCATCATAGCTGACGAATAGGCCTCACCCACAAATAACTTGATCTCTCTAATCTTTCAGTTAATCTCTTAAATCCCTTAACCCTCTTATTGCATGTAAAGACATCTGAAATATTGCAGCTGGATTGGTTTCATTTCTAACCTTTATCATTTTCTATTCCCTAAAATCCATTTCATATTCTCCACAAAGCAATTAAGAATTTCAACCATTCCCCATGGGATCACAGAATCGAAAAACTCAAAAGAAACTAATTGTCCCTACATCCAAGCTAGTCAATTACAATACTAGTCTATGTTCATATTGACCTCTGAATGTAATAAAACAGCAGATTTACCAAAGTGAATGTACAACAGATGTTCCAAAGGAACTGAATTTAAAAGCAGGGAGGTTTTGCTGCCACTGTACAAGGTACTGGTGAGGCTGCATCTGGAGTACTGCATGCAGTCCTCGTCTCCTTACTTGAAGAAGGATGTAATGGCTTTGGAGGCAGTGCAGAGAAGGCTCACCAGGTTGATCCCGGAGATGAGGGGGTTAGCCTATGAGACATTGAGTCGTCTAGGACTGTTCTCACTGGAATTTAGAAGAATGAGAGGGGATCTTATAGAAACGTATAAAATTATGAAAGGCTTAGATAAGATAGAGGTTGTTAAGTTCTATCTATTGTTAGGGTAGAATAGAACTAGAAGACATTGTCACAAGGTTCAGGGTAGTAGATTTAGGACAGAGATGAGGAGGAACTGCTTCGCTCAGAGGGTGGTGGATCTGTGGAATTTGCCACCCATTGAAGCAGTGGAGGCGACCTCAGTAAATATATTGAAGATAAGATTAGATAGATTGTTACACAGTAGGGGAGCTAAGGGATTTGGGAAAAAGACAGGTAGGTGGAGATGAGCCCATCATCAGATCAGCCATGAACTCCAAGCAGCCTTGAAAGGCCAGATGGCCTACTCCTGCTCGTATTTCTTCTGATGTGATAGATTGTAAGGAACATCCTAAAGGACTATAGAAAGGCAGAGGGATGGTAAATTTTAAACAATCACTTTCAGGGTTTTTTTTTGCAGAAGGCAACCTTACTATTGGTTGATCAAGTAACATTAGAGGCTAAATAGCAAAAATTTGTGAAGGGGGACATGGTGAAAATAGGGAAATGCGCAACAGAGTTTTGGATAACCTCTTGCAAGAGATCAGAATGGAATGAATTAGAACCATCACATTGGAAGTAAAACAAGGCATGGGTGAGAATGTAACCAAGGTGCCACTGGACAGGTTACCACATATGTCGGTGTTTAAGCTGGTATTTAAACGTTAAGAATCTCACCCCAAAACCAAGGGTCATCTTATACACCAAGTATAAAATCCGTCCCCCATGACGATGGAGAACATCATAAAACATTCGTGTAGCCCCTATGAGCCTACCACTAAATATATTTCTACTGAAACTTTTGTTTGGGAAGGTGGATTAATAGTAATGTTATATTAAAACAATAAAAATACACTATAAACTTTTCTAATATACCTTAAAATTCTAGCACAGCAAACCAAACTAACTGCACATACATTGCAACAGGTGATGAACAGCAAAGTCTCAGCGCTCCCCCGCTGAGACAATCTGCCAGTCTGACTGCTGTTGGTTCTGTACTGACTTTAAATACTCTATTAAAGGAGCCAATGGTGGTTTATTCTTAAAATACGCTAATAAAATGTAAACCTTTCTGGATAATTTGCTTTTAAAATATTGTGACAATGGGATGGTTGATTAAGGCCTATTGGGACAATAAGCTCACAGTGGTAAGTGCCAGACTTGGTGCAGTCTTATACAGAGTATAACTTAAAACCTACATTTTAAGTGGAAATTCTGGGGTCCCCTTATACACCAGTCATCTTATATGTGGACATATATGGTAGATGATGCATAATCAGAATGGCATCGAGTTTGAGAAATGTCACATATAGTTTCCAGAGTAATGGATAAAAATAGTTGCCAAGAAATGAAAATTGTGACCTGGATGAAGGAAAATTCTGATCACTTTTGAAGTTCAGACAGATGGAATTTAGAACTATCTTGTAGAGTAAATTAGGAGTGGTCTGTGGACAGGCACACTGTTTTTGATTTATGTTAACAATGAGCTGTAAGAATGTGGATGGGAATTAGGGTGGCTGAGTGTATTTCTTACAAATGATATAGGGAACTAGTTCAACATTAATTAATGAGGCAACTCTTTATATCAGTGTTCAACACCCTGCTTTCATTTTCACAGTCATTTTAAATGTTTAAATTGATGATCTATTTTTAAAACATATGATAAAGGATCCTTCAAGTCTCCTGTGATTTGAATTCCAATGCAAGCATTCATTGACTTCACACTGATGAAGAAAAGAAAATATCGAAGTCAGGTTTCTCGCCTTACCTCCTCCTTCTCCGTATGAGATAGAGAATAAACAGCAGTACAGCTGCAGCAGAAACCAAAGTGAACCACTGCATTTTGTCCTCAGTATATTTTGTTCACTGCTTCTGTGCGGATAGTGTTTGTGCCCTGTGTGGAATTATTTTAGTCACAGTGTGGTTAAAGTCAAACTTGCTCTGTGACTTTTTGTCAATGGAGGTTAGCACACATAACCAGTGGTTTTATAATTGGAATCCTGAATTCTAAATTAAGGCTGGCACCATGCCACCAGTGGACCCCTCCCATCAATTCCTCTTTTCTCTTGCTCTGCAACTCTGCAGGTGATGGTTTGTGAAAAAATGTATCAACATCCATTGGTGCTGTTTTTTTCACACACAAGCTTTAAATTAGCTTGAAAAATAAACAATTAACTAATAAATCACAATGAACCCCAAAAATGTTACGAGCACAGAGGACCCCAAAACACAGAAGCAATAGATATTCACCAAGACAAATGATTACTTAAACAAACTTTGCTTTTAATTATCTTTAAACATGAAAACGGAATCACACTTTAACTTATCACTATTGATTTAACTAACCTAACTTAACCCTCTTCTAATTCTAAGCGCACATGTATGTAATGTGTGTGCAAGTTCAGAAAAGTTCTTTGGTTCACAGTCCAATCTCACTCTCATTCCTTCAAGTTCACTGGTTCTAGGCAATTCTTATACTGTGCACAGAATTTAACATTTATAAAGTTCACCGGGCTTTGGTGCTTGAAATGTAAATAGTTACCACTCAGGAAGGTTCTTGTCAGTTTTCAGAGAGAGATTCGTTGTATGCTGGCACCACAACTGATTCCTTTTTTCATAAAAAAATCAGCTACTTCAGTATCCTGCCAAAGAATCTTGCCCCCCTCAGGGTTAACCAGATGATAACTTCTTTCTTTCAGCTCACCACAAAGTTCCTTTTTGTTTCACTTATTTCAACTGAAACATTAGATAGCCAGTCCTCTCCTCTTGCATGAACCACAAAGGCTTTGACCAGGCTGAACTAGGCACTCACGGCCCATCTTCCAAATGGGGGTTTCCACAAGCTTGCCAGCTTGTCCTGTTCTAGTCCCAGCTTCTTGTGCTGACTGTAACACTGTAGAACTGATCTTTGTATGTCTCTCTCTCTCTCTCTCTCTCTCTCTCTCAGAGAAAAAAAAAACATTTTACTCTTTCTGCTTGGAAAATCACATGACCCTCCTAGAACAGCAAGTTCCACTGCAGACAGTCTGTGGCTCCAACAAGTTCTTTCATCGATCTATTAGTGAAGTCTCTTGGACACTCTCCAAAGATTTTGCAAAGACTCTCGGCCAATACATCTAGCATTAGCAGAGCTCCAGTATTTTAAATAAGATCTGCTTTAAAGTGTTTGTATGTGACCTACTCTTAAAAAATACCTGCCCCAATTTATCTCCCAAAAACCTATCTATATACTATCACAGCTCTCAGTGGTAAGTGCCAGACTTGGTGCAGTCTTATACAGAGTATAACTTAAAACCTACATTTTAAGTGGAAATTCTCGGATCCTCTTATACACCAGTCATCTTATATGTGGACATGTATGGTAGGTGATGCATAACATGGAGTGAAAACATCAAATCAGAATGATATCGAGTTTGAGAACCAAATGAACAATGCCACATATAGTTTCCAGAGTAATGGATGAAAATAGTTGCCAAGAGGTGAAAACTTGTGACCTGGATGGAGGATAATTCGGATAATTTTTTGAAGTCGGACGGACAGATGCAATTTAGAACTAGTTGTAGAGCAAATTAGGTGTGGTCTGTGGACAGACACACTCTTTTTGATATACGTTAACAATGAGCTGTCAGAATGTGGAAGGGAATTAGGGTGGCAGAGTTTATTTCTTGTGAGTGATATAGGGAATTAGTTTAACATTAATTAATGAAGTAACTCTTTCTATATAAAAATAAGTACATAACCTAATGAAAAAAAAATCCAACTGAAACAGCAATACCAAATAAACTATTATTTATTGAAAATTGGCCACTATTGGCCAAGTACTGGCTTTTCAATAATTTTGTTTAAACTTTGTTATGAAAATGACAGCAAATTAAAGAAAGACGAGTTACTGCTGGAGATGATGAAGTAAAAGACATGGGTCTTCTGTTCAGAGATTCAAAATGTGCAGTGTTTTCCTAGAGCAATTCCCATTCCTCTTTGTGTGGAGGATAGGAGTTTGGGTGGGGATAGTATAGTCAGGGAAGTTAAAATAGCTATGTGGCTGACTTGAAAACCAGCCAGGACCATTTCACTTGGGAAGGCAGACTATTTTAGAAATCATACGCAATAAAGAACTTTAAAAAAAACTGTTTATTTTGATTAAAAACAATGACAGTATTAAATGCCTAACCGTAAAACATTTGAAAAGTTGACTAAGTCCGAATATTATATCACATGAGAATAAGAAAGGTCAATTGTAACCATGAGCTTGTATTTTTAGTTGATTTGATCAAATGTTGAAAAGCTTATATCTTTTTTTTTCTGTTCTTGTGTTCATATTGCACATATGTTTAAAATCGCAAACAAAAATTTATTTGCTGTCAATTTATCAGAGGAGTTACTCTCCTCATTTGACAAGGATTAATACCCATGTTCAATTTGCTAAGAAAGGAAATTGTTTTGAGTTCACTAAAGTATTGATTTAAAATTTAGCGCAGTAACAGGCCCTTTCAGCCCATGAGCCTGTGCCGCTCAATTACAGCCTACGCATAACCTACAACCTTGGTATGTCTTGAAAGGTGGGAGGAAAACGGAGCACCTGGAGGAAACCTGCAGACATGAGGAGAATGCAAAAACTCCTTATTGACAGCACTGGATTTAAACCTGGGTGGCTGGCGCTGGAACAGCGCTGCGGTAACTTTTATGCTAGCCATGGCACTGAAAGTACATTAAAACTGTCTGACAACAGCTTCAGTTGCAACTTCCCTTGGAAACCTCTTAATTAATGTTCAGTAAAGACTCAGAAAAATTTCTTTCCAACTTTACGTCAAAAAGTATCTTGTATATTTTCATAGAAACTTCGGATTGTTCTGGTTCGCAAGACAGAAATTTGAATGGAAATTATGTATTTTAACTTCAAAATGAAATGGACTTGCTGTGATATGACACATAAAAATATAAATTTCCAATGATCATAAGGCTGTTCCAGAAACTTCTTTTGCTAGAATTGTGCAAGTCGTTTTTTTTTAATGCATAACCATTTACTGCTACAGACAATAGCAATTTATAATGTTCCGAAAGAAATAATTTCAGCCTCTTTATGGCTACTTTCTTTCTCCAACATAGTCAGCTTTTTTCAGTTTTTCATTGCATCAGCTCCACTGCTCTCATAAGTTTCCGGCACTCTTCATGTTACAAACTTCCTGCATCCACAGATCCTTTCACCTTGTCCCAGAACTGATATTTAAAAAAGGATCTCATGTATTAATTCTTAGTAACGTATGACTAATCTCCATATATCCCACAACATTCTCGAGGCACTGAGGATGTAACTCTACAACTGCAAGCATTTGACTGCGTTATCTGATTTGCATTTTATTTCACTGGATCAATGGCACAATGAGAATTTCAAGCTGTTTGTTTTATTTCTTGAATTGTCATATAAACTATTATTTAGTTTTGTGCAAATAAAAGTAAATAATATCTGAGTGAGTGCCATAATGAATGTTAAAATATTACATTCCATATGCGATGAAAAGCAGCACAGAACAACATCTGTTCAAATTCAAAAGGATGGAGGTTCAATGACAGAGAAGCTTTCCAGTTACTAAGGATAAACTGTTTTGGTTTCTGTAATATTTTTCATTTTGAGTACAGTAAAACCCCTGTTATCTGGAATTCAAGCAACCGGCAAAAAAATTTGCAAAAAATAAATAGTTAAAAAATACAGCTTTAAAACTGGTGTGCCTCACCATTAGTTTACCAATCCACATAACACACAACCTCAAGCAAAAGGAAAATTCACTTATCCAGCATCTACCAATCCCCATAGGTACCAGTGTGCTTTTTAAAACTTGATATTGAATCTACTTATTTTGAGTGTTAAGGGATGATATTTTAAAGCAAGAATATCATCAATATTTACTGTACTCACCACTAAATCAAAATCCTTCAAATTGTGGAGGTTTACTCTTGAAAGAACTTGTGTTGGGTCTTCTCACATCAAATATAAGTTTATATGTTTGATTATCAGAAACTACTACAACAGCACCTCATTAATCTTTTGCCCAATTCCAGAATTTTATATCATTTTCACAGTCATTTTAAATATTTCAACTGATGATCTACTGTTAAAACATATGATAAAGGATCCTTAAAGTCTCCTGTGATTTAAATTCCAATGCACGCATTCACTGACTTCACACTGATGAAGAAAAGAAAATATCGAAGTCAAGTTTCTCGCCTTACCTCCTCCTTCTCCGTATGAGATAGAGAATAAACAGCAGTACGGCTGCAGCAGAAACCAAAGTGAACCACTGCATTTTGTCCTCAGTATATTTTGTTCACTGCTTCTGTGCGGATAATGTTCGTGCCCTGTGTGGAATTATTTTAGTCACAGTGTGGTAATTGAGTTAATGAGAAATCTCAGCAACAAGTCGAACTTGTTCTGTGACTTTTTGTCAATGGAGGTTAGTGCACATAACCAGTGGTTTTATAATTGGAATCCTGAATTCTAAATTAAGGCTGGCACCATGCCACGATTGGTCCCCTCCCATTTTTTTGAATGGTCTTTTTGAGTTTGAAGCTGTCATAAGATCCAAGAAAAAAAAACTGTCCAAACAGCTTTGGAAACCTCCTTAAAGTAACAGCACAAATGAAAAATATCAACTTTAGAAAAAAAGATTAGAAAAAATTATGTTTACTTGGTCTCTATCAATCACTGGTTCCACAATACTATTTCCAATAATTAATGAATAGTATTGATTTTAATATTAAACAGATTATTAGGTTTGTTATCAGTGAATTTACAAAAAGAGATTGTAATTATAAGGTCATTAAATTACCTTTAAATTTGCAGTGTGTTGAGACAAATTTGTATGATTCATATGCTCGATTTCGTAGAGCAGAAACTGTTACAGCAGAATGCTGTAACCATTCTTATGAAATCAACCTAAGTATTGACAGGAGGACCTTATACTTCTAAGTTCAAGATTCATGCACTATCACGTGGAATTTCCTTTGGTCAGCCATAGGCAGAACTTGTTTGAAGCTCCTCGTACAGTCAGAGAAAGAGAAGCAGGAGAGAGCCATCGAGTGTTCATGAATTTGCCTACAGCACTGCCGTAGACTACACAGCCAAGGACCACACAGCCAAGTCCAAACCATCGGCAAGCCGAGCTCCACATCTGAACCTCCAACACAATCAGGAAACCTTCACTGTCCTCTCACATCCCGGATCTCATACCTGGCACCCCTTCAGCCATTCTCCGGCAGCTCGCAGCCTACATGGGTTCCTTGCCTCGAGTTGCCAACAGCCCGCTGCCTGTGTGTTCTGCAGCAGCAGAACCCCTCATTTGTCTGCCACCATGGTCACCATACCGCGTGTCTTCTCCTCCTCAAATGGGGTGGGGTGGTCTCCCTGTTTTCTGGTGCCCTGAGCCAGTCGTTTGCTTTTTCCAGAGTCTGTAACCCCTCGTGGTTGCTGCCGATCATAGGTGCCACCATCTTGGGCGCAGACCCTACCGTCACTGCTTTATCGGGGGTGGGGGCATGCAGGGGGGGCAGACTGCACTGGGTGACACCATCAGAGAGGGTGACACCAAAGTGACTGTCAATTAAATTTTTGTCCAGTGTTTCAGCAGAAATTTATTATCTGTTATAAAATAAATCACTGTAGTTCGTTATAAAAGCAAAAATATTTTTTGTAAATGCAGCTTACATGTATCAGTATGCCTGCAAGGCTAAAACTCTATTCTAAACTACTTTTTGTACCTTCTAATGCACTCCACCCCCATCCAGCACTGCCGCAACATCCCCCCCACCCTACACACAAAGTACACACTCTTCTTTCTTCTCCACTCCGTCCACCCGTTCGCTCTCCACTTATTAAAAGGCCAGAGCCAAATGCAATATGGCATCCAACAAGCCTCTCGCGAGAGGTTGGCCACCCCCACCATAGGCACTATTTTCTGTAGATACGCCCCTGGTGGGGGAGGGGGGGTGACACCATGAGTTACCCCGCTGGGTGACATCAACCCTAGTAACCCTAGTGACGCCTCTGCCTATGGTCTTAGAATGTTGAAATAAAACAACCATTGGCTCCATTAACAGGCTACTTAAAGCCTATATGCTGACAGTCGTCAGATTGGGCATTTGGACCCCAAGGGGAAGTGAGGGGAGAGTGAAGTATTGTGGCTCCACTCCTCGCTCTCTGCAGGTCCGCACCAGGGGCAGCACTGCCATTTGTCCATATTGTTTGAGTTATGAGCCCTGAGGAATGTGCAGGTTGCATACCAAGCCTGGTGCTGCTACACAGATGGGAATTCCCACATTAATGACAGCAAACTGCCAGTAATGTCCAGAGGTATTCTCTTCTTATTCCATGCGATGAGGAATTCTGTATAGTACAGGTATAGTTATCCTATTATGGTAAAATCCCTGTTACCTAGAATTCAATCAAATGGCAAAAAACTGTGGAAAATAAACAGGTAAAAAATATGAAAGTTTTAAATTGGTGCCCCCAGCTGTCACTTCGCCCCAATAAGCATTTTATATTCATTGTATTAACTTTAAAATCTTAGTTCTTCTTTCTCCTTCTCCAAATGAGATTGCGAACAATCAAAATTTTATAATTAATTGGTTTCACTTCAGTGTTTTGAAATGTAATGGAAGTGTCTTTTTTGGTGATTTGAATTGGAGTTACCAATATTTTAAGAATTCTTTCATTTTCCCTCAACCCTCTCTACTCCCTTCCTTCCTCCCTTCCTCCAGCTCCCCACCCCCTCACCGTCTTTACAGAGAGCATTTTTCACAGCCCTCTGCCCCGTCCCCCGTTACATCTTCCCCCTCCCACGAGTGTTCACCAGTCACCTGCCAGCCTGTGCTCCTCTTCCATGTTTCCATGTTGGTGTGATTCATTTCTAATGGATTTATAGATTCGAGAAAGTAAGAGACATTCAGAAACTTCAAGGTGTGACTTATGGTTGGATTGGGTTTGTTCAGCCCTTGCCGCGGGTTGTACACATGACCTGCACCAAAATGGAGTTTGCAGGCAACAGCCACCATATTGGAGCTGACTTCTTTTGGGTAGTTGCTGCAGGAAGATCTGAACCTGGAAAAGAGTGGACCTGGCAGGAGGAGAGTGACAACCATGGGTGGTTTGTCACTGCATGGAAAATTTTGGGTCAATATTTTTAAGAGGTTTGAAAAAGCTTCTTCTTTAAGAGCCACTCACTGTTTTGAAAATTCTTCACTTAAAAATAAGTGATAACACATGCCCCACATATTGCTTCCAGTCAGGGTAGATATGTGACACTTCGATGCCACAACAACTAAAGACGCTGTTTAAAAACTAATACGAGAGTCCTTGTTACAAGGACTTTCAATTTCCTTACAAAATCTCCTCCATCCATCAAATGCAGACTGACTGTCTACTCATTCCATTGCAGATTTCCCACTCAACCTACGAACGTTTCCCTGCCAGTCAGTTGACACTTGAATTCCCAATCCCAATCTGCACTGGTTCACAGATGCTCAAAGGTGGTTTTAGGAATATCCCCTCACTCTTCGGCTGGTTGCCCTACCACCTCCTCAACATTCAGTTCAATGATTCCAGGTAAAGACCATGACCACAGTATTATCAGACACTTGGTAATGAAGATTGCCATTGCCGTTTCCTCCTCTCCTTCTTATCCTTTCCTTATTCTGTACTTGCTTAATATCTATTATATTTATAATTAATGACAGAACGACATTTTCCCCTTTGCCGACCTGCTGTGTCAATATTGCTGTTATCATTTTCTTTCAGTCGATGCATTATCCTCAGGTGGTTATAATGTGCATGGTCATTGACAAGCAACTTATATTGTTACAAGGATGCCTTTAAGAGATAGTTATTTGCATCAAGGAACTTGGTTTATGTGATCATTGACCTGAAGCTGCATCTTCCTCTCACTTCTTTTCCAAAGCACAGAAAATTATTGTTTCTGCTCAACTCCTAATAAATAATGCTTGATTATGAAATTAGAAAGGTGATATTGCTCACGTCGTCTGCAATGTAATACACTCCCTAGTCAAAGCAGACGAAATCCAAACATTGCTTCATATGTGCTTGTGTTAACACCTCAATGCCTTACTGTTGTTATTGCTATTGAATGTGGTATATTTAGCAAGGCCAAGAGGTATTACTTCTCAATATTTGCTCTTGAGAAGTTATTTTAATTGCTGAATCCCAGTGAATGAAATACCTACAGTCTTAGTTAAGCATTCAATCCAGCAAAGAAAACAAATGTGATGTATTTTAAATAGTCATAGTTTTCTTTATGCAGGGCAGAGGCGGGGGCTTCTCAAACTAAGGGGCATAGATTTAAGGTTTAAATTCATCTTTAAATTTAATATAAACATTTTTTTTAAAAACCCTAAATTTAAAATATTTAGGGTAAGAGGGGATAGATTTCAAAGAGACCCGAGGGAATGTATTTTCACACAAACGCAAATGTGAAAATGCAGTTTCCCTCAAAAGAGGCAGAGGGTGTTTGATGAGGCAGTCGAGTAGATTCTGAAGTGGTCTCCTCCTCACAACATTGACACTATACTTCTGAAGCTTGGGTTCATTTTTTCCAATGCATCTTTTGTACTTTAAGCAGTCATGAACCCGAAATTCCCAATAATTATTGTATTCTTTTGTGGAGACTTTAAACACAGTTTTGAATCTTTCCCTCGGTTTGGCTGGTGACCTCTTTCCATGAGAAAGCTCAAAATAGCATTGTCTTATTTCTGAAATCTGATGTTGGCCAATGTGAATGATATGTCCAACCATTTAGAGAAAACTAAATGTCACTAGTGGCTAAGTGTTGGCCTGAGAAAAGACATTGACTGGCTTTATTTGGAAGATTTTGTGGTAACATAGTCAGTGTTGCGGTTAGCATAATGCTGTTACAGCACCAGGGACCGGGGTTCAAATCCAGCACTGTCTGTAAAGAGTTTGTATGTTCTTCCTGTGTCTGGTTGTTCTGGTTTCCTACCATCCTCCAAAACGTATGGAGGTTGTAGATTAATTGGGTGTATTTGGGCAGCATGGACTCATGGATGGAAGGGCCTGTTATCGGACTGAAAGTAAAATAAAATAAAAAATCAATGACAGTGATATTGTTTCCAATGCTTAAGGTAGTTCAGGTTCTCAGAACAAGAGGGAAGGATTACTACTGTGAAATAAACCATGAATTAAGATTGTGTGTGATCATTGCAGAGAGGTGCATCCCTTCCTGTAGAAGTTTCCCAGAGGAGCAGTTTTTCTGCCTGCCTCAGGTTGCAGATCTCACCTGATTTGTAACCCTGATCCTGGGAACACTCCTAAGCATTCTGACTGCTCTCTCCATCTTGATCTTGTTCTCAATCCCTGGTCATTCCCAAATCTCAGCTCCAACCCTGGCTCTGCACTTAACCAGGTTTCCAGTCCCCTCCTCTAGGCAATGAAACAGATGACTTCAGACAGCTGGAACTGGATGATCTTCAAGCATGGAATGATAACACTGGACAACATTTTTTTTCCCCCAAAAGGACTGCTTATTTAAATAAAACTGGGGATTATTGAAGACAACTTCAAGCTGAATACAAAGATAATTTCAGATTTGCTGTATCTCATAAGAAGTTGGAGAAACATTAAATGAACTTTTATTGAATTTAGCCTGTTTAATCGCATAATGATCCTGTCACATTGCATTAGTTCGACTGACCTAAAAATGTTTTGCCGTTGATTTTTATTTTCACTCAGCATCTGATGCCTTTCATGTCAGTGTCCAACAATAGTTGGCCAGCACTGATGGATTCCAGTTGCCCCGATACCACTTTTCCATGGTTGCAATGTTCTGGTGAAACCTTTCACTATGTTTGCCAGTGACTGCACCAAGATCAGCGGGGAAGACCTCCACGTGCAAACGCGGAAAATGAATTTTCTATGACATATTGCACTTCATGGTTTTGTATACATGATGTAGGCTTAAAATATGATAGGAAATCACAAAAATAAGATATATTCAAAAAAGTATGTGATAGGAAACTTTTAAGGTGATTTTCGTGATTAGCAGCCCAAAATCCACAAAATATATCCAAAAGTGTTCAGGAAGAAAAATCTTTGTTGTCCAGTGTAACTATTGAGTAGAATCTATTGATGCACATTATTAAAGAGAACTTAACGAACATTCTTGATGTTCACCAAGATTATTATGTTTATCTTTCTCAATAGCAGCCTATACTTCACTCCAATGTCCAGTGCTGAATCATAGCTGAACTGTGTAACATCTGCTGCCATCAACTTGCTGATGCATTTACTATCACACCTTACAAACCAGTTGGCTCCACTTCTAAGATTGTGAAGGGCAAAAGTCAATAGAAGATTAATCTTTTGCAATTCTCCATGAAGTTCCACACTATCATGCTATTAGATTCAGGTTGTACAGCATACGTCCTTCTGCTCCACTCATCCATGCTGAATAAGTTGTCCACCCAAGCTTGTCCCATTTGATTGTGTTTAGTCCACATTACTCTAAATTTTTCCTATCCACATATCCATCTAAATATCTCTGAAAGATTACAATAATCCCTGCCTCTATCATTTCCTCTGGCAGTTCTGCCCATATGATATGAAAAAATGTCCCTCAGGTTCCATTTAAATCTTTCTCCTCACACCTTAAACCTAAGCCTTCCATTTTTATCCTGGGTAAAAGACCATCACTGTCTACCTCCTACGGGCCACCTAACCTATAAAGCTAGTATGGAAGCAAATGATCAATCCTGAGTGAATGCTGTTCAACAATCTGCAATTATTCCTGATTCTGATCTGAAAACAAAGAGAAGATTGATCATTAAAGAAGCCACAGAACTTGATGGGGCCTTTGATAAGAAACTGCTTCAGTGGTATCTAGATGTCACATAGACCCTTCCTGGAGGGAAAAAAATCCTATTTATGCCTATCAGTTTCACAAGAACTCCTTGGTGTTACATTCTTTCAGAAGTTGACTCAATGTCAAAAACAGTTTCTCTCACCTCACCTCCAGAATTTATCTCTCTCTTCCACTTGTAAAATAAAATTGTAATGAAGATAGGAAAATGGACATTTCTCATCAGCCTGGCCTGCCTGCTGGTTAGCTTACCAATGGTACAATTATGAATCAACTATGCACATATTAAAGGTTGAACAACTTCGCTCTGTCCACTGCAACAGCAAAGCCCTCCTAGTGGCCAGCCACTTCAATTCGGAAACCTATTTCTACACTAACATGCCTCATGAACTGCCAGGGTGACAGCACCTGGTGTAACAATACCTTATATTCCATCTTGACAGAATCCAACCAGATGACATTGCTTTCTCCAATTTCTGGTAACCCCTGTCCTCTCATATTTCTCTTTCCCTCATCTCTCTTCCTTCCTTTCTTTCTCCAGCTCCCCATCTCCTTGCCTTCCTTTCTTCTATCAGAGAGCACTTTTCACAACCCTCTGCTCCAAATCCATCACTTTGTTCTTCTTCCCCCTTCCCATGTGTATCCACCAATCACGCCCCTGCCCCCACCTTCTTATTTGTGCGTTTGCTTGGTTTTTGGCATACCTGAGGAAGGGCTCAGGCCCGAATTGTCAACTGCCTTCTGCTTTCCATAATTTTGAGAGGCTTGCTGAGATCCCCAAACACTTTTGTGCATTGTACATACTAAAGATTACTTCGATGTAGAAATATTTGAACCAAACTTATTTGATTGCTAGCAGAAAAAAAATCTCCAGGAAAACCTACCTATCACTCAACATGGATTGCAAAACAATTGTTATGGATTTATGAAGGGTGGAAGAACATATTCTTCAGTACAACGTGATGTAATTTGCTAAAGAACAGCAGAAATATGCTGCCAAAATCTCAAGGAATCATTGTGTTGAGGCAGTACGCTGGTGTGGCGTGGAGGGTGGAATGGGTAGAACCAGCACTAACAGCTCCAAACTCACGATAGCTGGACACAACAGCTGGCAACTAGCCACTACAGCATAGTGACTCAACAGCACCTATAGATCTACTGAGAAGCCCTGGCCTACTCAACGTGAACATCATGAGGTACTATGAACTGCAGTTGTCATGACACCAGGTCACCTACCTGTTGTTTGTCTATATCTAGCCTGACAGCAGGTGGTGCAAAATAAGTGTCAAAGAGAAAACGTTTGGTTGAAACAGTGGAATAGCGTAACCATTAAAAGAATGAGAGGTCCGATCAATAGCCCGATTACAGGAGGGAAGAAACTTCGTGAATATGATGTTGCGTCTTTTCAACACACATATATTCTGCCCAAAGGGAGAGGTGAGAATAGAGTGTGATTATCATGGGTCCTCTACCGGCATCACCTACGGCTCCTAGAACGCTTCCACCAGCGTTGTCTCCGCTCCATCCTCAACATCCATTGGAGCGCTTTCATCCCTAACGTCGAAGTACTCGAGATGGCAGAGGTCGACAGCATCGAGTCCACGCTGCTGAAGATCCAGCGGCGCTGGATGGGTCACGTCTCCAGAATGGAGGACCATCGCCTTCCCAAGATCGTGTTCTATGGCGAGCTCTCCACTGGCCACCGTGACAGAGGTGCACCAAAGAAAAGGTACAAGGACTGCCTAAAGAAATCTCTTGGTGCCTGCCCCATTGACCACCGCCAGTGGGCTGATCTCGCCTCAAACCGTGCATCTTGGCGCCTCACAGTTTGGCGGGCAGCAACCTCCTTTGAAGAAGACTGCAGAGCCCACCTCACTGACAAAAGGCAGAGGAAAAACCCAACACCCAACCCCAACCAACCAATTTTCCCCTGCAACCGTGTCTGCCTGTCCCGCATCGGACTTGTCAGCCACAAACGAGCCTGCAGCTGACGTGGACTTTTACCCCCTCCATAAATCTTCGTCCGCGAAGCCAAGCCAAAGAAAGAGGATGGAATGGATCTTTTAATCTGTCACCTGCGTTCCTGAGGCAGCAAAGCAGTTAAATTGGTGCTCCAAAACAGTAAAAGCTCTTGAGTTCCAAGAGAAAGAATTTAATTCCGTACCTTGCCAATTGACAGGAAGCAAATGTATGGATGTTTTCTGTGACTAGAAGACTGTTCCAAAGGGAGTTTCGAATGACTCCATTGTTCTTTTTCTGTGAAAATATATTCATAACCTGGCCTTAAATCTAGGGCTACATTAAGATAACTACAGATAATATAAAAATATTAACCCTAAGACTCACAGAGAGAAGAAAAGCTTCAGATGTAAAGATAGAAATGGATTGTTCCATTTGGCAGAAAATAGAATTTAATCTAAAAGGAGTGAGGTCTAACATATGAAAAAGAAACACACAAATGCTGGAGAAACTCAGCAGGTCAAACCGTGCCTTTATGTAGCAGAGGTGAAGATACATCACCAACATTTCGGGCTTGAGCCCTTCATCAAGGTGTGGGGGAACGTGAGAGATCTCCAAACAAAAGACATCTCTCATGTCCCCCACACCTTAAAGGGCTCAAGGCCAAAATGTTGGTGATGTATCTTCACCTCTGCTACATAAAGGCACGGTTTGACCTGCTGAGTTTCTCCAGCATTTGCGTGTTTTTTCACTTAACTACGGTGGCAACAGAATTCAGTGTTTTACCTCTCAGGTCTAACATTTAGTGCTTTCCTTTATCAACCAAGTTAAAGAACTGAACATCAGACATGATACAAGCATTATTTTTAACACCAGATAGATCACATCTTAAAGACTCGTTGGGAAGGCTAAAGTGGTTTCCTTTGGATCTTAGAGCATAGAAAATAGACAAGAACACTGAAGGAACAGTTCATTTGACCCACCCTATCTGTGTTGACCATGATGCCTTTCTAACTAATCCCTTCTGGCTACACACTCATTCCCTCTTGCTTAATGAGTCTGCCCCAATTCTTTTTAAATGTTACTAACACATCTGTTTCTAGCCCCTCCTCTGGCAGTGAGTTTCAGCCACCTTCCAGTGTATTTGTAAAAGAAAACTCGCCCCACGAATCTCTTTTAAACTTTCCTCCTTTCACCTTAAACAGCAGTATTTGATATTTCCACCCTTGTATTGTAAACTTTCTGCCTCAAGGAAGTCACACACAAAGTTACTTGCCTGTTTAATGTGACATTTGACAAGACTCTGCAGGTAGGAAAGATGCAACATCTGTGAGTGCCATGCAGACACAACGAGTAATGGGAAATATCCTGCATTGATTTACTATCTGTACAAATAATTATCCAAATTCAAAGAAAACTCAAATCTGTCATCACAGACTATGAATTCTATAGCATCCTTCAGACTCTTAATAGATGAAGATATTGTCCATTTTAGGACTAGGCGTTGTGTGTGGAGGAGGTGTGGCCTCCATACCTGCATTGCAGGTGGTCACGTGTCCTCCCCATCTGAAACTTATTCGGAAGTCACATCACCTGTAAATCAAGGTTGGGCACCAGTCACTAATTAGTGTACACCTTGCCATTGGCTAATTCAAATCACTTAGTGTCTTTATTGGCTAGACACACAGATAAGCTCTGTATTTAAAAGGTGCGCACTCCATACTTGCTCTCTCTGCCTCAGGGCCTGAATCCTGGACACCGCTCCATGCCAAGTCGCAACTGTGGACGTCGCTTTAAAGGATCACAGGTAAGGTGTGCACTGCACTGAAGCTGAGCAATAGTATTGCTATAGATCAATACTTGCAGTAGAGCCACATCTCCCAATGTTCAGGGATCTGGGATCGCACGTATAACCCCTGTGTATAGTGTGTAATAGAACTACCTGCCCGTGATTAGGGGTGCAGGAGCATGCATACAACCTTGTGCAAACATCTGCATTGCCTGTGAATGAGTAATTGTGTACTGTTTAAAGTTCTCCCCGTTACGATTTTTCCATCTTCTTCTATAAATTGTGCGTGTGTTAATAAAAGTTGCATGTGATTACAAACCCTCATGTCCAGACTTGTCTCTCTGTGAAACCACAGAACCTGACATTCTTTCTCAACATAACTCTAGGCCATAGACTCTTTATTTTCAATATCAGTTTCAAGAATGTCAAGTTAGCCGATTTCAGCAACATTTTACAGATGACCTAGATTAATAATGGACAGAATCATGCAGGACTCATAAGACTATAAGACATAGGAGCAGAAACAGGCTATTCAGCTGATCGAGTCTGCTGCACCATTCCATCATAAACTGATCCATTTCCCCACTCAGCTCCACTGCCTGGCCTTCTTCCCATAACCTTTGATGCCCTAGCTAAACAGCAATCTATCAATCTCTCCCTTAAATACACCCAATGACTTGGCCTGCATAAATGTCTGTGGGAACAAATTCCATAGATTCACCATTCTCCGCATCTCTGTTCTATCTTTGGCTTGGCTTCGCGGACGAAGATTTATGGAGAGGGTTCTAAGTAGACACCGTTCAGTCATGAAGTTGTGACCCCCTTGTTCCATTCTTAATTGGTATCAGTAACCTGTGGCATCAAGTAAATTTATTGATATTGTCCATATTCCAAATAATTCTTGGCTCCTGAGTTATTATGTGTGTATAATAAAGAACTACATTTCCCAGTAGGCAATGCATGTGGCATGCATTGAAACAAAATGGAGACCATGGGAGAAGTTGGTTGCGTTGTTGGTTCAAGCAGTTCAAGAAATAAAGGTGTTTAAGTGATAAAACAATGCAAGGTTGTTGTTCTTAAAGAAATAAACACAATTGATGTATGAAGTGTGTGATTAAGTAAGAAAAGACAATATTTCCCGGCAGGTACAAGTTCTCCCACACCAATGCAGTTTATCAGCAATTTACCAATAATTGGAACTGCTTCATACAGCGATTCAACATTTATTTAGGGGATGGTGGAGTGGGAGAGACCTTTGGAAATTGAAAAGTGTCTATATTTCTACACGTGATGGGTGAAGATGCCTTGGGCAACTATAATAGTTTTTAAATTGATGAAACAGCTTTCACATTGGACACTCTGATATCAGACACAATTTGAGGAGTATTTTGTTCCAAATAAAAACATCACGTTTGAGAAATTCAAGATTTTCTCCTGTGACCAGAAACAAGGTATGAGCTTCAACCAATACTTAACCAACTCTCACACACTGAGTATGTCCAGTGAATTTGATCTGGTCACCTCATTATAGGAAGGATGTGGAAGCTATGGAGTGGTTGCAGAGGAGATCTACCAGGATACTGTCTGGATTGGAAATTAACTGTTATGATGCAAGGTTAGTAGAGCTGGGGCTTTTCTCTTTGGAGCGTAGAAAGATGAGAGGAGACCTAATAGAGGTCCACAAGATTATGAGAGGCATAGATAGGGTGAACAGCAAACACCTGTTTCCCAGGGCAGGATCAGCAAACACCAGAGGACATGTATACAAAGTTTTTTTAAATATTTTTTTAATTTTTCACACTGTGAACCATATCAACCAAAATACATACAAACATTTCCATCTTAAATATACACAGTGGCATTTTCTCCCCCCTACCTTCCCTCCACCCCTCCAAAACCAAAAAAATAATCAACATATACAATACAATAAAACCATTAAACAATGTCATCACACAATGAAAAATAAACAAGAAAAACGTGTCATCTACTTTTACACACTGGATCAAGTCATTTTGTCTTATCATTTTAGGGGGTGGAGGTCCGAGGCAAGCCCTCTCTGTTATGTTCCATGTACGGTTCCCAAATTTGTTCAAATAATGTGATTTTATTTTTAAAATTATATGTTATTTTTTCCAATGGAATACATTTATTCATTTCCATGGACCATTGCTGTATTCTCAGGCTCTCTTCTGATTTCCAAGTTAACATTATACATGTTTTATCTACAGCTAAGGCTATCATAATAAATCTTTTTTGCGCTTCATCCAGTTTGAGGCCTAATTCCTTACTTCTTGTATTACTTTGAAGAAAGATCTCGGGATTTTTTGATATGTTGTTTTTTGTGATTTTATTCAATATCTGATTTAGATCTTCCCAAAACTTTTTCACTTTCTCACATGCCCAAACCTGTTGTTCCCATTTCCTTTTTACAGCGAAAATATCTATCTGATAATGTTGCATCCCATTTTTTTAACTTTTAGGGCATGATATATAATCTGTGTAACCAATTATACTGTATCATGTGTAATCTTGTGTTTATTGTATTCTTCATAGTTGCAGAACATAACTTTTCCCATGTTTCATTTTTTATCTTTGTTTAAATCCTTTTCCCACTTTTGTTTGGGTTTACAGCTTATTTCCTCATTCTCTTTCTCTTGCATCTTAATGTACATGATCATTATAAATCTTTTAATTATTATTGTGTCTGTAATCACATATTCAAAGCTGCTTCCTTCTGGTAATCTCAGTCTGTTTCCCAATTTATCCTTAAAGTAGGCTTTCAGTTGATGATATACAAACATTGTACCATGAGTTATTCCATATTTGTACTTCAACTGTTCAAATGTTAATAAATTATTTCCCAAAGAACAATTTCTATTCTTTTAATTCCTTTTCTGTCCCATTCTCTGAAGGAAAGGTTATCTATTGTAAAAGGGATTAGCTGATTTTGCGTCAATAATAATTTTGGTATTTGGTAATTTGTTTTTTTTCTTTCTAAGTGAATCTTCTTCCATATATTGAGTAAATGATGCAATACTGGTGAGCTTTTATATCGTACCAGCTTTTCATCCCACTTATAAAGTATGCTGGTACCTTCTCCCCTATTTTATCTAGATCTATCTTAGTCCAATCTGGTTTTTCCCTTGTCTGATAATAAATCTGATAAATACCTTAATTATTGAAATAATTTTTATAGTTTGGTAACTGCAAACAACCTTGGTTGTACCTCTCTGTTAATCTATCCTCAGTTTCCCCCCTTTCCATAAAAATTTCCTTATTATTCTCTTTAGTTCATTAAAGAATTTCTTTGTTAAGGGAATTGGTAACGATTGACATGTATACAAAGTTAAGGGAAGAAAGTTTAGGGAAGACATCATGGGTAAGTTTTTTTTACTCAAGAGAGTTATGGTTGCCTGGAATGCCTTGCTAGAAATGGTGGTGGAGGCTAAAACATTAGGCCCATTTAAGAGACTCTTAGACATGCATATAGATGAAAGAAAAATAGAGGATTATGGGCTAGTGAAGGTTTAGTAATTTTTTAAAGGAATATATGGGTTGGCATAAGATCGAGGGCCGAAGGGCCTGTACTCTGCTGTAGTGTTCTATGTTCTGTGTTGAAGCCAAATGCACAGATAGAGAAAAAAAGCTTCTTCCAAGCACTTATGCCTACAAAAAAAAGTTGCATCAATACATTTTTAGGCATGCTCTTGAAGTGGAGACAGACTTTAAACCATTGGTCTCAATTATGTCCAAACCACTGAATGACTGTCCCATGAGAGTATAGCACAAGTTGATAAGGCTGCAGAAACATGATGTGAAAATCATCTACACGGCAGGACAACACATGTTTGCAGCTGAAGCACTTTCTCAAGAAAGAAAAGAGCAAACAAGAGGTTAATGCGGAGATACAGGCCTATGTTGACATGATTATCACCTCATTTTCAGTATCCCAGGATAGAACAGATCAGGAAAGTATCAGAAATAGATGAAACAATGAAAGAGCTCAAAGATACAATACAGAAACGATGGCCAGCAGCTAAGAATGACTGTCCATGGGTATTCTGGATTATTGAGCATGCAGAGATAATCTATCAGTTATAAAGATACGGTCTTCAAAGGGAACAGATTTGTGATTCCAGTGTTGCTCTGCAAGGACATCTTAGTGAAGAAAATTGCAAACGTAGAGCTCAAGAGGTGATGTACTAGCCAAGAATGAACCAAGACACAGGCTGAACCACTGCTTCATGCAAAATATGCCTTACCTATCGACCAAAGCAGCAAGCAGAACCGTTTACACCACACCCTGTTCCAGACAGATCGTACTTCAAAGTTGAAGTAGACTTTGACTGTAATGGGAAGAGTCGTATAGCAGTAACAGACTACTACCCAGAGGTAGCAACACTGCAGTCAACATCCAGCAAAGCAGATATAACTTTCATGAAAAATGTGTTTGCGAGGCGTGGAGCTCCCTGTGAAGTTGTATCGGAGATTAAAATTCAAGGGAGGATTTCAAGTTAATTCAGAAATAGATAACCTGAAGTTGGGGAGGAGAAAATTGAATTCAGTCACATGATTTAGTTTGTAGAATGCCAGGTGGAAAAAAATGGAAATTGACAGCCCCGAGAAACATTGTAAAATTTGCTTTGATTTGCCACACATTTTAATGGGTATATAAATCAAGTTCCAACAGCTGGTTTCTTTCAGCTAACATGCCTCAAGGTGAGAAACTATAAATAATGATAGAACTTCCAAGGGAATGATGTATTTGAATGTCAGTTTTATCAAAAGTAAAAGAACAGATTGAATCAGTTTGGAATCTTGTTAAATATATTTCAAATCTAGTGATAAGGGCTGAAAGAAACACTACCTAGGTGTAAATTAGATATTATAGGCTAACATCGTGGTCCAGCTATGATGGGCTAAAGGGCCTGATCTGTGTAATCCTGAGGATTTATACTGACCACATTTACAAAGCCAAACCCAAACTGAATATCTCTGAAAATTCCAGACAGGAAAAGTTTTACTAGTCTATCCCAACCTAGTTTAACCAAATGCAATTCAAGAGAATACACGTTAATATGCCAGGAGGGGTTTTATCATTCGTTAAATCCCCTCCTGCTCACCTTCAGCAGCTGGGTAATCTCTTGGAGAAGACATGGAAAATATTTTAAGTCAAATTGTGAGTAGATTGAAAAATCTTGAGTACAGCTGCCAAAAAATGGTGGCGCTACAGAAGCTGCTGGTGTAGACCCAGGAGATCAGGGAGTAGAGACAGAGTGCTGCCCTACCAGGTCATACCACCCAGTGCTAATAACGATTCCTCCATACAAACTTTAAAAGGCCTGCAACCATTTTAAAATCCTGCAACCATGGGGTCTGTGCCCAAGACAGCAGGACCTATGTTGGGCAGCATATCACGCGGGGTTGCAGATTTCGGGGGGTGGGGCGGGGGGGGGGGCAGCCGACCAGCACGGGGCACCAGAAATAGGTAAACACCCCCCGCCCCGCTGAGAAAAAGAAGCATAGGAGATGGCCCTACAGGACAGTAAACCATCGATGGGCTCAGTGGCTGAAGGGCCCAAACAAGCTGTGGGCGGTTAGTGACATTATCAAAAAACTCACACAAGTTGCGGGCTGCTGGAAAACTGCAGCTGAAGGACCCACGCGGGGCTGAGGGCTGCTGGAGACTGGATCATGGGAACAGAGTATCAGAACCAGGGTTCAAGAGGGTGCTGAGGGTAAGAAGGATTCCCGAAAGGCCTCAGATGCTGAAGAGGCTTGGATTTGGAGCGAGTGGTTACCAATGGTTTGAATTGGAGTCTGTGCAGTCGCAGAGGCTGTGGGAATGCTGGAGGTAAATCCACGGGTACTCAATGGGACTCTCTTTTGCGTCTCTTTCTCCTAACATTAGGGGCCAAGGCAATGTTCATGGTGACTCTTTGCTTAAAAGAAAAAAGTTGAGGTATATCATGTATATTACATTTTTAATCCTTTTATTAAAAGACAATAAAAGGAAACTTTGAATAATGTTCACCTATCTTTTAAAAGGACATGATCTCCAGGTTTGAACTTCTTCATTCATCTGAGTCAGCCTGAGTTGGCAATTTGTTTAGATATTTTGGAAACTTCAGGAAAAAAAAGTAGTTAACATAAAACTGGGCTTTTTCTTCCAGAATTTATATTTATGTTCCCTTCTCTTCTCCAATCTTTCAAGTCAATATAATCAATGAACAAGAGTTATACAGCACGATTAGCATACTGGTTAACAGAGAGCCGGGCTCGAATCCTCGGCTGTCAGTAAAGAGTCTAGGTGGGTTTCCTCCGGGTGCACCAGTTTCCTCCCACCCTCAAAACATTCATGGGCTGTAGGTCAATTGGGTGGCATGGGCTTGTGGGCTGGAAGGGGCTGTTACTGTGCAAAATACAACTCTGGCTAGATTATGAAATTGTACAATCTAGTTTTGTACCCCTGGAAGAAATAGCATAAAGGGAATATCTTTATTGTATTTCTTTGTATTATGAAAGGATTGATAAAGAGAATTTTCTTTTACTGTTAGGAAAGTGTAAGATGTGAAAACGTATTAGCAATATCAGAATCAAGCATTTATGGGAAGTTTGAAAGAGCTTATTTACATAAAGAAAGTTGAAGGTCTGCCCCACAAAGAACAATAGATGCTTGCTCAATTAGTAATCTGAAATCTGGGTTTGTGGCTTGCTTCATTTAATCATAAATATAGAAGAAAATGGAATCAAAATACATTGGCTAGATTAGAGTCCAAAACAGTTGTCATCCCACTGCAAAATATATATATACTGCATCTTGAGAATTTCTGAAAATAGAGAAATGAAAGGCATATTACTGTTCCCTGCAGAACTCTGCTTGTAACTGATCTCTGAAGATATCCACAGCCATTAATAATGTTCTGCCGACAGGAATGTGGTGAATTTATAACATGCAGTTTCACATGGTTCTGTCTTATAAAGTAACTGATATTAAGTTCCCATATCAATTGCTTTTCTAAAATGTCAAGTGGATCACCAGCTGAAACAGAAAGAGATAAAGAAGGCAGAGACTTGATTTTTAATAACAGACAACAAAGTTTAAGAAAAACTGAATAATAAAATACTGTAGATATTTATGCATCCATCGCTCATGAAAACCAAGAGCTAGACATTAAAATCTGTGCGGAATTCAGATTAAAGAAACAAGGGTGGCACGGTTAGCGCAACACTATTACAGCGGCCCAGGTTCGAATCCAGTGTTGTCCGTAAGGAGCTTGTACATTCTCACTGTGTCTGTGTGAATTTCCTCTGGGTGCTCTGGTTTCCTTCTACCCTTCAAAATGCACAGGGCTCATGGGCCGGAAGAAACTGTTACTGTGCTGTATGTTTAAATATAGAAAAAAATAATTTCTTGCCAAAACCAATTGGGAAACACAGATGTATGATTTTAGCCATCCTGTGCACTTCAACTACTAAACATTTATTCCCACTCAAATATCTTAGGAATCCAATGGAATCTTCCATTGCCCTTCTAGTTCTAATCCCATCCTATGAAATATATCTCTTCAATGACAAAGAGCATGTTTTTAAAAAATCTCTGTATTGTTTTTATATAGCATTATTTTGTTATATAAGTTCAATAGTTTTCCCATGTATTGTAAAATAAAGTGATGCTTTGGACATTGAATCATATCAAATAAAATTCTTGCAAACTATGGATTCTATTGTTGGAGAACCTGGTTTAGTAAACAAATTGGGTACGGTAGCTTTCAATATGAAAAAGAGTTGATCCCCAAAACCAGACCTATCTGAATATTCAGGTGTAAACTGTGGTGAATGTCTGCCAAGCTGCCTGTCTCCCCTCTGGCGAGTCTTGCTGGACTAACATTGGCTGTGCATTATCTCTACTGTTAAGGACACTCCCCTTGGGTATAACTGTATATGCATCTATTGTCTTTCATATTGCACCATGAGTTTCTGCTAATAAAATTAAAGGGCCAGTTGATGAAGTAGACAAAGACGATGTGGTCAGACCGCAGTAAATAGTGCGGGGGATGGTAAGTGTGGGTAGTGGCCCACCGAAATTTAACACTACACTGTTCATCTGAGATTGAATATCTAACCCCAATACCACAGGGGCGCAGAGCTCCGGCATAATAAAGAGCCACACATCAGCCAGGCAATGTCCCTGCAAATTTAAAGTAACTTTACACTTGTCCCGTACAGTTTTTGTTGGTTCCCTGACTGGGAATCGAACCCAGGCTGCGGCAGTGCGAACACCAAATCCTGACCACCAGGGTGTGTCAGTGTTTCAGAGGGAAATGGATAAGATTGTTAGGACTTATGAGCTACAGGGTATGTTTCCCTATCTGGATAATGTCACTATCTGTGGGAAACACAGGCTGAGCACGACAACGATTTAAAAATTTTTTAGCAACAGCTAAAGAACTCAACCTTACATTTAATGAGGGCTAATGTGTGTTCAAAGCTTCAGAGGCCACTCTCATCAAGGCAACCCGACCTTTTGCAACCTTCCTTACTCTCTGGATGAAGTCAGGAAATTGACTAAAAGCTGTCCTGTTTGTGCAGAATGCAAACTGCAATACTTCAAATCTCCAGAGGCCACTCTCATCAAGGCAACCCAACATTTTGAGAGGATTAGCTTAGATTTTAAAGGGCTGTTACCTTCCAACAACAAAAATGTATATTTCCTTACTGTAATTGATGAATATTCCAGGTTTCCCTTTGCGATATCCTGCCCTGATGTCTCTTGACAGAATTTATTTTTGGTTTTCCCAATTACATTCATACCGATAGAGGCTCAGCCTTCATGAGCGCTGAACTGCGGCGAGCCCTGATATGAAAGGGGATTGCCACCAGCCGTACCACGAGCTACAACCCGCAGGGAAATAGGCAGGTTGAAAGGGCTAATGCTACAGTCTGGAAGACTGTTAATCTTGCTTTAAAAACACATGGTTACCCTGTTACCCGGTGGCAGGAGGTGCTGCCCGAGGCACTATATTCTATTCGATCTTTATTGTGTACTGCAACAAATCAAACACCTCATGAACACATGTTTGCCTTTCCTAGGAAATCAGGAACTGTGATGGACTGGCCAGCCTGTTTATCTGAGCCTGGAACCGTGCTGCTGAAGAGCCAGGCTTGGGCGCGTAAAACAGACCCTCTAGTCCAACCAGTTCAGCTACTGCATACGAACCCCAACTACGCTCATGTTAAATTCCCAGACGGGAGTACTGACACTGTACCCCTAAGAGATCTGGCCTTGCCTGGTTCACCCCTTCCTCGCACCCCTACTCAGAGAAAGCCTGAGAGGTTGGACTCACCAGCCCCACCCCCCCGCCCCACCAGCCTATGACCACTAGTAAGCTTTCAGATGGCCATGCTGAGGCTCCACTGGCTCACGCTGGCGATTCTGGAGTGGGTCCAGAAGCCAGTCCTTCCCACACTACAGACCCAGGACTTGTACCAGTTCCCAAGGTTGCAAAGGAGCTGCCTGTTTTGAGACGAAGCACCAGAATTCGTAAACAACCTGATAGGCTGACATATTCATAAAACATCTCATTATATTTTGATTGCTTGCTAGATACTGGTGTATTTTGGCTGTTAGAGTATCTCAAGGCCAAATATCTGCCAAGCTGCCTGTCTCCCCTCTGGCGAGCCTTGCTGTACCAACATTGGTTGTGCATTATCTCTACTGTTAAGGACACTCCCCTTGGGTATAACTGTATATGCATCTATTGTCTTTCATTATTGCACCATGAATTTCTGCTAATAAAAGCCATGATTATTGTTTGCCCACATCGTCTTTGTCTACTTCATCAACTGGCACTTCATAAACATTGAATAAAACAAAAGGAGAGAGCGTACAAATTCCTTACAGACAGCGCCGAGTTCGAACCCTGGTCACTGGCGCTGTAACAGTTTTGCACTAATTACTACGTTGTCTACGATGAGCCACTCACCTCCAAGCATATGTATTCTGTGGGAACATGTAAAGGAGGGCTTTGAGGAGAATTTAACTACAGAGACTTTCTTTATTTGATTATTTTCTCTGACGAGGCAGTGTATCTGAAAAGCTTGGGTGAATGATTTCCTATTCCTTCTAGTTTCTGCCTCAATCGAATTCATGAAGCAATAGAATTGAAAATACCAGAAATCCTTAGCAGGTTCCTTCTTGCCTTGTACATCAAGAACAAAATACTTGGGAGATCTATGTATCACCTTATATGGACCAGTACATGGTGTTGGGGGGTTGATGTACTGTATCACATTTGACGAATACATTTGAACACGAACTGAGCTCGGCTGGTACATGTGATACAACAATTTGTGTATGCGTCTCAGCAGGAGTGATATTTGCCAAGTTTTGCTGTAGTCGATTAACATAATTAGTTGCGTCTAGTATCTATGTAGGTCGATCATGTGCAACCATCTGTCCAGGAACTGATAGCGTAGACCCATACATTAGTACAGTTGGTGTGCAGCTTAGGTCTTCTTTTACCGTCGTACGGATGCCCAGTAGTATGATTGGCAAGTACTCATACCACTGATTTAGGTTTTGCTGGGCTTTCAATGCTGCCTTGAGTTGACAGTGAAAGCCTTGAGTTGACATTGAAAGCATTGGATGATGCCATTAGCTGCAGGATGATAGGCTGTTGTGTGGGTGCGTGTACTATTCAATAGAGAGGTGAGTTCATGGAAGAGTTGGGATTCAAACTGTCATCCTCTGTCCATCGTTCCCTGTCCGTTTTGATCATAGATGCTGAGCCATAACATGTTACCCAGTGGTGGACCAAAACTCTGGCTATTGTCTCGGCTGTCATATCATGCTTACTGGTCTATACAGGTGAGAAGATGAGTGTACCTGTTTGATATAGGGAGAGGACCCATCTGATTGATGCGTGCGTGTTGAAATCAGGCGTCTGGGGTAGCATACGTGTCCAGGGGAGCTCTGTTTTGATGGTTAAGGTTGGCTTTCTGACAGGCGATGCAACTCTTAGCCCACTGCTTAACATCCTTATTCATGTTAGGTGATACAAAACAAGATGCTTCTGTGTAGACCTTATATCAGGATGCGACATACCGTGGAGAGCACTGAAAACAGACCACCTATGTTTCTTAGGAACATAGGGTCGTTCATGTCCAGTAGATACATCACACCAGATATGTCCATCACTTGCTGGCACGAGTACATACTTGAACGAGAGTTTGGTTGATCGTTGGAGCACAGCCCAGTCATCGTCATCCTCCTGGTCACAGGCAAGTTGCTGAAAATCGATGATAGAGGAGATATGCAGTGTATTTACATGCAGCTGTGACAGTGAATCTACTATTCTCATTTCCTTCCCTTTGACATGTTCAATATCGGAGGAGAACTGCAATATGCAATCCAAGTGACAGACTTCACACGGAGAGTACCTGTCCAGCTTGGAACGAAGAGTGTATGCCAAAGGCTTTTGATCGGCGTAGATAGTGAATGTGCAGCCCCTCAAGTCGATGCCGAAAATGTTTGATGGCAAGGTGAATGGCCAGAAGTTCATGACCAAATGTGCTATACTTGGTCTCAGCAGGTTGGAGTCGCTTGGAGAAAAAGTTGCCAGGCACTACCTATGAGCTGTTGAATAGCTGCACCTACTCTGACATTTGATGGATTGACAATGAGACAGAAGGAACATCACGGCGAGGATAAACGAGAGTAGTCGCATTAGTCAGGTCGCTCTTAGCACAACGGAAGGCTGAAATCTCCGCCTCACCGAGTGCAATGGACTGATTTTACTTAGTCCTGTTCTTCAACATTTATGATTTATGTACCACGGGGTGGTTCAAGAGTCTGATGGCTATTAGAAAGAAACTACTCTTGAGCCTAGAGGTGCTGATTTTCAAGCTGCTGCACCTTTTGGCCGAAGGCAGCAGCGAGAAGAGATTGTGAACAGGATGCTGGGGGTCCTTTAAGATGTTGGCCACCTTTTTTGAGACAGCAGCTGACATCGTTGTCTGCAATGGATGGGACGTCAGAGCCTGTGATGGATCTGGCTATGCTTGCAATCTTCCGTGTTCCTGGGCATTTGTATTGCCAAACCAGATTGCTGTGAGGCAACCAATCATTATACTTCCCACAAGGCACCTGAAGAAGTTTGATAAAGCATCTCTTCTTCTTCTTCTTTGGCTTGGCTTCGCGGACGAAGATTTATGGAGGGGGTAAAAGTCCACGTCAGCTGCAGGCTCGTTTGTGGCTGACAAGTCCGATGCGGGACAGGCAGACACGGTTGCAGCGGCTGCAGGGGAAAATTGGTGGGTTGGGGTTGGGTGTTGGGTTTTTCCTCCTTTGCCTTTTGTCGGTGAGGTGGGCTCTGCGGTCTTCTTCAAAGGAGGTTGCTGCCCGCCAAACTGTGAGGCGACAAGATGCACGGTTTGAGGCGATATCAGCCCACTGGCGGTGGTCAATGTGGCAGGCACCAAGAGATTTCTTTAGGTAGTCCTTGTACCTTTTCTTTGGTGCACCTCTGTCACGGTGGCCAGTGGAGAGCTCGCCATATAACACGATCTTGGGAAGGCGATGGTCCTCCATTCTGGAGACGTGACCCATCCAGCGCAGCTGGATCTTATCTAGCGACATACCAAATCTCCTTAGATCTTTTCAAAGAGTAAAGGCATGAGTGTGCCTTCTTCACAGTTGCCTTAATACGCTGGTTCCAAGAAAAGTCTTTTGAGATATGGACTCCCAGATATTTCAAAGTTCTGACTCTCTCCACCTCCTCTTCATCAATGCAGATGGGTTTGTCCGTCCCCTGCATCTTCCTAAAATCAACAATCAGCTCCTGGGTCTTGGTGACATAGAGAGCAAGACTATTGTTCAGGCACCACCCAACCAGGTTTTCGATCTCTAACTCATAGTTTGATTATTCAGCCCAATAACAGTGGGGTGGTCAGCAAATATGTAGGTTGCATTGGAGGTGAAATTGGAAGTGCAGTCATGGATATACATGGAATAGAGTGGTAAAATGTTCTTCCTGATAATATATAATGGGTTTTCCTCGCAAATTGAGCACATGAACTTAGTGCCCTCAGTAATATTAAGGACAAAGAAACGTTTTGTTCCTTCATTTGCCCATGTGCTCCACATTTTAAAATTTGTAATCAAACAATTTCTACATGGTCAAATATATACAAAGGACCTTTAATAAAATCTGGAATGTGCACTTTAGTCACAAGAGCTCGTCGAAAGAACCAAAGACTTGTTGATCCAAACCAAGGCTTTTATTAGCAAAAGACAGGAGCTCTTCACAGGTGGCCGACCAGTCCGGAATGATCCGACCTGGCTAGGGACACAACCCTTTAAGGCCCAGGCAATAGACGTGGCTTAGCTCTCAGCCAATCGCTGTAAGCACAGTCTAGATACAGTAACTATATAACTATGTACATGGGTGATAGATCTGTACTATCACAACAAGTGAATTGATTGATTACAAATTTAAAACTTCAGAGCACAGGAGCAAATAAAGGAACAAAAAATGTCTTTGTCCCAAACATTATGGAGGGCACAGAAGGTATATTGCTGAGATTCACCTTGGGAACATTCAGTATTATCAGCTGACAGTACATATCTGCTAAGACTGCTCATCTTCAAGTTGCAGTACAAAGGTTTACTTTTACACAAGTGGCTCATGTTGTTCATGAACGACATATAAAACATTAAATATTGTGGATGAAACAGAAAAATGTATTGCGAGCAATTGTTGAAACAACACAAGAATTTCTTCTTTCTCAAATCCTGCACATTTCAATCACTACAGGTAGGACAGAACTACTATATAGTGTCCCAAAAAAGGAAGCATTGCCTCTGGTGTGGACCTGGAATTGTGCAGCGTGGAGACAGAGCGCTGCCCTGAAGGGTTCAACAACCCAGTGTTAAACTGGCACCTTCATATAGGCTTTAAACTGCCTGTTAAATGAGCCGATGGTGTTTGTAAGTAAGATACTGCAGACGTGAGGTCTGGGCTCAGCAGCGGCCACAAGGGATTGCTGACTCCGGGAGAGGTGCAGAACAGTGCTAGGCACCTGAAATGGGGAGAAAACCCTCCCCCTTCCCCCATTGAGAAGGAAGGAAGAGGAAGTGACCCTACAGGATGATGATCGTGGCATTGGACCAGAGAGGGGCTCAGCGGCTGATGGGCCCACACTGGCAGTGGGCGACTTGAGGTCAGGGGACCTGCATGGCTCATGGGAACCATACATCAGCATTAGAATTTAAGAGGGTGCTGAAGGCAAGAAGGGCTCCTAAGGGGCTTCAGGCCTTGAAGGTTTTCTGATCGTGTCAGAGGCTTGGACCTGGAGATTGGGTTCCCATTATCTGTGCAACTGCAGAGGCTGTGGAAGCGCTGGATGCCAATCCACGGACACTCAGTGACTCTGAGGGGACTCTCTTTTGCTTCTCTTTACGGTAAGGGGTGCCGAGCAATTCTAATAGCGACTTGTTGTCAGTCTTACAACCAGCAACACTTTTCATGACCAAGGTTCCTTTTATTGTCATGTTTTCACCACTAGGTCCGGCAGCCTCTTCCAGACATCCACCACGCTCAGCAATTCAAATTTGCCCTGCACGTTTATCTTAAACTTACCCTCCCCCTTCCCCCACCAACCCCACCCCGACTATCTTAAACACACGACCTGAGATCTGTGATGCGTTTATTCTTGGGAGAAGATTCTGACAGACCACTCTATCAATGCATCTTGTAATTTTATGAACTTCTATCAGGTCTCTCCTCAATCTCCAACACTCCAGACAAAACAACCCATGTTTGTTCAACCTTTCCCTGGAGCTCATTGTCTCAAAGCCAGGTAACATCCATGTAAACCTCTTTTCAAAATCTCCCTATCCTTCTTGCATTGAGGTGACCCGATTACAACCATGGATGTCCTGTTTTTTTTTTCTCTTTCAATATTTTTATTGAGTTTTATAGAACAAGAACACAGGTTACCAAATATGAAGCATACAAGTACATTTCCAAAACTAATAAAGCAGCAATGATGCACACATCCCCATAAAATGATGTTGGAATGACAAAGACAAAGAAAAAAAAACAGGGATGTTTTGACATAAAATGAAAGCTCATATAAGTTCTGCTGAAACATACGCATAAATAAAAACATTCAATGATCAAGACAAACAGATCTAATGAACATGAAAATAGTCCATAAAAAGACTCCAAATTTTATGAAATTAGTGCTAGAATACAGCAGAACACCTGATCTTTTCTAAATTAAGACAGGACAGGACATGACCACTGATGTCCTGCTTTTTGACTTGCTACCTAATTCCTTGAAATAATTCTTTAGAACCAATCCTCCCTATCAGAATGTCCAGAATCTGCTCAGAGACCTTCAGAACCCAGCACCAGGAAGATATGATCACATGTGGAGTCTCCCTTGTGGTCACAGAAACACAGATCTGAGCTCCTGGCGATGGAGTCATCAACCGTCATCACTCCACCCTTCCCTGTTGAGCCTCAAAACCCTTTGTGATGCCAATTACTAGACATGGCTCCTATTGTCTGATAAGTTGTCCCCTCACCACCCCCCACCCAAATAATTATTCAAAGTGGTATACTTGTTACTGAAAGGACGATGTAGAGCAGATTCATTGATCACTTTAATTGAAAAATCTTATTTGTTTAGCGTATCTATAGAATAGTTACATGACAATATGAAGGGAGGTACACTTTTCTTCACATATTAATTGAGAGGGAGCAAGTAGAACAACTGTCCCTATCTGATAAAAACATGACCTACTTTCCCTCCTTTGTCCAAAGCAGTTCACACAGTACATTCCTGAAAATGATTCCCCTTTCTGCCATTGTCTTCATGGATCATGTGTGTGCATGTGCTTTGTGGTGTTCCTCCCATTATCCAGTTCATTTTATTTGTGTGGGACTATCCCTGTACGAGATCAGATTTAGCAAAAGGCTGCATGTTTTTGGGAAATGACTGCGAACTAGTAGCAGAAGACAGCATATTCCAAAAAGTTGATACATTTGCAGAGTGAAGAGGGAGCAGTCCTGGAGAAGCCAGGGGAAGAGACCATGTGACCACCTTCTTAAAAAGACAGGACACATTTTGTTCGAAAGGCCACTTTAAAGAAAGCAACACAAGAGAAACATCCCTTCAACCTCCTTTGTGGGATTGAGAAACCACTCGGCCTCGCTGTGTGGTCATAGATGACATGTCAACCTGGAAATTAGAAGACAACTTGAGAATACAACAGTGGTACATAGAAATAAATAAATGTATTCCATTAGAAAAAATTACATATAATTTAAGAAATAACATCACAATATTTGAACAAATATGGGAACCATACATGAAATATAATAGAGAAATCCTACCATGGACCTCCACCACCTAAAATGACAGAAGGAGAAGACAACGAAATTAACTGACCCAGTATGTAAAAGTAAAAGACAAAAATTTCTTGTTTATTTTTATTAAGTGACGACATTGTTTAACGGGTTTAATGTATCATATAGATTGAACTTTGAATAAATGGGAAGGGGGGAGAGGGAGGGAGGTAAGGGAGGGGGGAAAAAAGGGAGAAAATGACACTGTATATATTCAAGAGAAAAATGTCTGTATGTATTTTGGTCAGTATGGTTCATAGTGTGAAAAATAAAAAATAAATAAAAAACTATTTAAAGCTTGCGGGTCTCACCATTCATCTAAGGCCTGCGTGTCTCAAGTCCATGTGTTATCACCGAATTTCTGAACTTTGAATTTGGAACTGCCTTCCCAGAATTGAGCCTTGAGCTGTAGTGACTTGGGGTATTCCACACACGCCAATATATTCACGCCTAGTTAAAGTTATATAATGGTATAAAAATTTAGTTGTTAGTTAAATTAGAGTAGGTGTTATATAGTTGTTAATTAATGATTTAAAATTTTATTTTAAATATAAAATCATCTGGGCTAATCTTGTGTGTGTGTGTGTGTGTGTGTGTGTGTGTGTGTGTGTGTGTGTGTGTGTGTGTGTGTGTGTGTGTGTGTGTGTGTGTGTGTGTGTGTGTGTGTGTGTGTGTGTGTGAGAGAGAGTGGGGGGGGGGGGTGGTGGAGGGAGGTTAATATCTCAGGAGAACTGGATGAATGGCCAAACAAACATTGAGAAATCACTCAGGTCAACTTTTCTCCATTTAAGTTGATAGCTGGCAGTTTTTTGTACTGGCTTTTAGATTCACTTGCCAAGAAATGCAACCATTTCTCCACAGGTGCAGCTAATTATACTGTAAACACTGAGATACAGGAACAGGAGTTGGCCCATCAAGCCTGCTTTTCCATTCAGGAGATCATGGCTTCAATTCAATTTATCCATCTACTAAACAACACTGTACTGAACGCAAACCACTTCGTATCAATTATTTTAAAAGGATCGGAACAATAATTGTACCTAGTTTTGTTGCAAGAAAAATCACATTTAGTTTGAAATTAATAAACTGCTGGAGGGACAAATATTTTACAGACTACTTCACAGGCACACCCAAGCACTTCTGGAACAATGCAAGCAAACAAACATACTTATTGAGCTCACAGATTTACAGATTGCAACAGTATTTACTTTATGATTTCATGCATCCCTTTATAATGACATCATGCTCCAGCAACCATAATACCAAACACAATATCCACTATATTGTTTGCTATTTTTTCAATTGGTATTTTTACACAGAAACTTTGGAATTATTCCAGAAAAAAATGAGCATACTTACCTCCGGTGTGTCCCGATATGGTTGTTTACACAGGGGCACTTTTACACAGCCTTCCTGTGTTGCGAAGTTTGTCGGAGGGGGAACGCTGTATTCATTAGGCCAGTTTCTTACCGAGTGGCTCTCAATTTACACTCCAGCCGCCCTGTGGAAAAATTACGGGATGAAATTTACATAATAAATTCTGTCCTGAAATTTTTTTTTACACTGTCATGACATTTTTTGTTCTTCAGCGGATGTGTAAAAAGTGCCTCACCCCATCACAAATTAATTTCTTATCCGCATTTTTGTCCTTTTTACTGTTATTCCATCCTTCATTCTCGATAACTAATTTCCTTGTCATTCATCACAAATTACCTACTGGTATGAATAAAATCCAAAACTAGAGTAGGGAAAAATGGAATTTAATCTTACCATGTCTGGTGATCCGCTGGTGAAAATGCCCCCTTTTTTGTTCTATTCTACTGCAATTCATTCCAATACCAGTTAGAATCGCAGCCTGAAAGATTGGAATTTCATTTGGTTACTGTTGAGTAAAGGCAGCTCATCACTGACTGAATTCGAGTAGCATCTGGTTCATTTTGAGTCTATTTGCTGTTTGTTGACTTCCAAACAGAAATAAATTTATTTTTAAGGATATAATGTGAATAACATTTTAAAGTAAAAACTCATATTTCCCACATTTTCATTCTAAATCTCTCCATATTCTTGCTTCCTCCCATTTTCTACAATTCTTGTAGCCTGATGCATTTTCCCAAATTCAACTACAAGGTCTTTACCCTCACCCTTCATCACACCATTTGGAATCCACTCCTTAAACCTCCTGGCTTCTACTTTTACAAATGTGTTGGGAAATCACTTTTTTTTTGCTGAATGTCTTGACTAAACATCACATTCATAATTCAGCTCTTTTCAACTAATTTAGCAAAGGATGTGATGAGCCAGAGAAAGTGCAGAGGAAGTCACCAAAATAATTTCAGGATTGGAGGACTTCAGTTGTGGGGAGAGGATGGGAAGGCTAGGCCTGTCTTCCTAGAAGTATGGAGGCAGAGGGGTGATCTATTAGAGGTGCACAGAATTTTGAGAGGCCTAGATGGGATAAGAGATGTTTTCCCTGTGGTAAGTGTATCAAAGGTTTCAAGTGAGACGATGGAGTTTTTAAATGGCAACACAGTTAGCACAATGATGTTACAGCAGCTGCGGCCTGGGTTTGAATCTGCCACTCTCTGTAAGGAGTTTGACCATTCTCCCCATACCCCCCCCCCTTCTAAAACATACAGGGTTAGTAGGTTAATTGGTCACATGGGTGTAATTCATTGGTGTGGGCTTGTAGATTGGAAAGTCCTGTTGCCGTGTAATATCTGGAAATCAAAAATTAAATCAAAGTGGATCAGAGGGAAATGTTTTTTGTACACAGTGCTGGTGACATCTACAATGCACTGTGAGACGAGATAGAATCACCAAGTCAAGCCACTTTTATTTATCGTTTATACTACGCTAACATGGTAAAGACAAGATAGTGTTTCTCCAGGACCTCGGAACAATTTACATAAATAAGAATACGTTAGATGTTAAACACAATAAAAAAAATTTAAATATTAAGAAGTGTACAGTAAAATTCCATGGTAAACTATCCACATATGTTCTGGGAATTCAGGAGCCTGATGTTTAATCATGATATTTAAGAGGCATTTAGACAGACACCTAAATAGGCAGAATATAATTGGTCTTAATGGTGGGCAAAAGAGGTCTTTTCATGTTTATTTAACCCAGACAAGGGTTAAACAAATGTCGTTATCTTCTCCCACGATAAAGTCACAAACCAGACAAGGGCTAAATGAAGTGGCCAAGCACAGAAATAGATGCAGTAGAATTCTGTTCTCTTTTCCAAAGAGATGGCAAAGTGGTCTTCTTTAATTCAAAAGCCACTGATTCTGTGTCCCTTTCTTCTAGGAGTAACACACAACAAACAGCACCAATTCTTTTTCCTGTAACTCAGCCTTGTTTTTCACAAGGATTCAACCCCTGTACATCACATAGTTTTGACTTCTGTGAACTCTAAGCTGAACCTTTCCCAAACCGAAAACAAAATGTCTGAATTCGGTAATATATTTATCCAAATCATGTGACTGTTACATCATCACCGAGGTGAGTCCCAATTCTTGGAAACCACATGACCATCAATTTTGTTTCTACCAAAATTCCGTTCTTTTTTGAAAACCATTCCATATCCATAACAACCATTCAACTCTGACCTCATCTCTGTTCAAGAGGCTTAAGTGGCTTTGATTAAAAACAAATGGCTTCCTCAGCAGTATCTTAAAAGTCCCATTTGAAATCCATTAGCTCTATCTGTCCAAGACATGTCACTCTGAGAATGAACACACTTCTTTGAAAACAATGGTTCTCTATAAATGTGCTGTGGCCTGTGTGTGACCTTGTACAAACCATGGCTAACTTACTAAGAATACAGATACAATATTTTAACTCTATAATTTATTTTACTAAGACATTTTTTATAAAAGAAATATAGTTTAATATTAGAGTTTAACACAAATCCATTACTGTATCAAAAGAAAGAGGAGATAGCTTTAAATTAAATTTTAAATTAAATTTTTAAATTTAAAATGTAATTTAAATCTTTTAATTAAAAAAAAAATTAAAAAGCAATAGGGGATAGGTTTAAAGTGAGATGAAGGAGTTTTAAAAGGTAGCACAATTAACGTAGCAGTTAGCGCAATGCTATTTTCAGTGCCAGCGACTTGGGTTCGAATCTGCCACTATCTGCAAGGAGTTTGTACATTCTCCCCATGACCTCTGAGGGTTTCCTTTCCCCCATCTAAAACATATGGGGTTAGTAGGTTAATTGGTCACATGGGTATATTTGGGCAGTGTGGGCTCATAGGTCAGAAAGGTCCATAACTGTGTTGTATCTATAAATTAAAAAACTAAATCAAAGTGGATCGGAGGGAAATGGTTTTTGTTCACAGAGGGGTTGACACCTGCAATACACTGAGACAAAGTGGTAAAGTCAGGTTGAATCACAATATTTAAGCAGCATTTAGACAGGCACCTAAATAGGCAGAATATAAAATAATATGGATTTAATAGTGGACCAAAGATGTTCATCTAGATAGGCAAAATGGTCAGCATGGATGTGGAAGGCCAGTTCCTTCTTTCTGTGCTGTGCAACCCTGTGGCTCTTTTATGTTTAGTTATCTTAGTGTAAAACAGCTTCTAGCATCTGTGAAGATCAAGAAGTAAATATAACTTATTGATGTTGGATCATCGCCATGAGTGGGAGTTAACATTTCCTTTCTCAATGCTCTCAAGTCCCCAAAAATATCGCTTAGGCAGAATTCTAACAATTACCAAGGCCACAAACAGCTCATTATGCAGTAAAGTGGATCCAAAGCACATGGATCAATGTGATTCTGCTCATTTGTATCTGTACTAAAAAACATAATATAATAAAAACTTCCACAATGTTCTGTACAAATGTTCATTTTGGACTCTGCTGACGAACAGAATGGCAGCCATTCTGTTTTCTTTAGCAATATGATGCCAAGCGGCTGGTCACAGCATCCAGGCCACTTGTGAGGTCAAAGAGAAGCCTGTGCACATTCGTCAACCTCACAAATGCACCACCTTTTGTTATAAATCTCACAAGCTGATGTGGAGATGGGGCATATAATGGGACACAACATTGAAATCAAGTGTAAAGTATTCAGGAGGAGCAAAGGCAAGGTAGGAGGTGGGGACATGAATGCCAGTGAGTTAATGCAAAAAGAACAAGCTATAGTTGAAAGATTTTAAACAAAAATAAGATCATTTGAGTTCATACAAAGCCTTATAGCAAGGAAAAGAGAACTAGAAATTCTTCAACACATGTCAACATATTTTAGAGGCCCTGTGTAGGACCCCAAGGTGCAGATGTTCCACTATGAGGTATTGTACATGGTACAATATGAAATTAAACATAAAGGCCTTTCTTCTATTATTTCCCCACAGAGAAAACATGCCCACTGGAGAAAATACAGTACAGACCATGAAATGCCCAGAATTTAAATTAAAATGATTTGATGGAACTTTACAAAATATTGAAGGGACCTGAAAACAATTTTCCTGCCTCTATCTATTTCTGCGATTGTGAGCTCAAAACAAAATAACTTTTTTTGTGGGTGGCACAGTTAGCGTAGCGTCTACCACAGTGCTGTTACAGTGCCACTGATCGGTGTTTGAACCGGGCGCTGTCTGTCTGTACAATCTCTGCATGGGATTCCTCTTGGCCCATCACTTGCATCTTACCCCTCAAACCGTACAGGGTGTAATTGGGTAGCATGGGCTCATGGGCCAGAAGGGCCTGTTACAGTGCTGCACATCTAAAATTACTTATTAGAAAAATATGTGAATTTCGGAACAGGAGTAGGCTACCTGGTGTTCAACCTGCCCCTCTATTCAATATATGGTGATCTATCCATGTACAACTCTGGTCCAGATCCTGATAACCCACAATTCATAAGTCCTTCAAAAAATCTCTTTCTGCTCCATATATTTCCAGTAATCTGATCTTTAGCCCCACCCCAGAAGGGCAGGGAACTCCACAGATTCACTACCTTCTGAGAGAAGGTAGTATTAAATGTTTGGCCCTTTTCATTTAATGATGTTCTTGTGTCCATGACTCTTGCACAGGCGAAAACATTTCAACATAGGGTCTCGTATCTTGAATAAGATCACCTCTGCTCCTATTTTCTTGCATGTCAACGTAGATTAAAAACTGGCTGTCACAGAAAGTTTAAATAAATGGGTCTTTTTCAGAATGGAAGAATTTAAAATTATAGCATAACTCAGGATTGATTCTTGGCCTTCAGGTGTGAACTATTTACATTATAGACCAGGAGGATGGAATAAAATGCAAGGTTCCCAAATTTGCAGATGATACAAAAATAGGTGGTAGGGAATATGTGATGAGGACATTGTGATTTTGTATTAGGGGTGAAAACTTGGCAAATGGAACTGAATGTGAGGAAGTGTGAAGTCATGCATTTTGGAGAATGGAGCCACATGGCTGGATATTACCAAACTGGAGAGAAAGTGCAAATGAGTCGAGTTCAGTGGAATCTAGTTGTTCTTAACATAAATCACAGGACGTTAGTGAGTAGATCCAACAAATAGCTGTGGATTTTAAAAGGGGAGATTTTTTCAGTTCCACAGGGTGTTAGTGAGGCCATATTTGGAACATTGTGCACTGTTTTTGTCCTCTCACCCAAAAAGTGAAACCAGTCCAAAGCAGATTCACCAGGGATATTGTGTGGATGACAGTATGGGTCAGTATTTTTGGAATTCAATCCATGCTAACGAAGCTCATCCAATCCTGCTGCATAATGTGTGGCATCTCGTCAAGTACCTTTTGTAAATCTAAAGACACACTGACATGCAGTCAAAGACCTCTCCAGAGCTGCTGAAAAGGGTAGGCAGTGGTTCTGGATGAAGAGAAAGGATTCCATCTGGCCCCCCAAGTGAGTGAAGGGCATCTAGGGGTGAGGCCGGGATGCTGGGATGTCATGGGACTATCAGTGAAACACTGAGGAAGGAGGGCCACCAGTTGATAACCCAGAAGATGCCACCACTCACATGGCTACCCCACAGAGACTAGGCAGCAAGTCTCAGGAGTGCAATAAGGGATATTAACATCTAATCCGACATAACATACCATATCTAGGCTCCCTCCTCTGTCAACTTTCCCTGTGGCATCCCCATAGAATATGGACAAATTTGTTAATCATGGTTAATAAATTTGATTTGATTGCATACAGTTTTTCTAAACAATTTGTTATTTCTTCTTCCAATACTGACTTTGGCATCTTGCCAACAATAAACTGACTAGACGAATGCAAAACAATGATTTAACATAGCTGCCATTTCTTGATTTTGTGTTATTAACTCCTAAACCTTATTCTCCAGAGATTATATACTTAGCTTAGCCACCGACTTCTTATCCAAAGAAACTCTTACTGTTTGTTTTTATATTACTTGCAGAGCTAATATACTATCCAGAATTAAGCAATGCTTATCAGTAGAATTTTATCAAAGTATCTGAGGTGATAATCAAAGAAAGATTTACATAAATGTGTTGATTTCTTGCATTATTTATTTTACATACTGTACCCAGAATTCTGGAGTACCTTTGTATTGATTCCTATATTATTAGAATGCTTTATTTTCTTGCCTATGACGGATGCACAGAACAACTTCAGATTCAATTGGAGTAATGATTTAATTCAATACTGCCAACTAACATTATACAGTAAATGAGATTTAAACTGGGCAAAGAGTTCCAAAATTATTTGTTTCTGTAAAAAAGAAGTACTCTAATAAGATTGCACAGTCATAACAATGGCACGACTTAACACTCAATGTCATACCAAAAGTGGTATACAATATCATTTATAGCTGAAGGTCATATGCTTTCATTAAGGTACAGTTAGCTTCATGAAATCCACTGTAACCCTGGCATTTAAACACCAAAGGAAATATACAGAATTGGTGGGTATCTATTCTCTTAACAATTTAGTGTGCAACTTAGAAATAACAAGCAAGGGCAGAGAACAGGAAGTGGGACAACTCAACTGTAGTTGCCCTCTTTTAGTTTTCACAGTAGAGATGGCTCCTATCAAATACAGAAATAGCAGTATCCATAAAGATGAATATTCACCATAACACCCTCAATTATTTAAGATCATGACGTAACTCCAAATAAATTTCGATAAACAAGGATTGGGATCTGGGATTGAAATCTGGGAAACTTCACTTCTTCATAATTAGTTCTTTTAAATAAACCTTTTGCCAAGATCTATCACCAATAGCTTAACTCACTTACTGAATGATAATTGCATATAACTGTGGGTCAGATTCACAAAAAAATGCCATTTTGCTGTTTTATGCATATTAATTAGATTATCCAGATGCATGTGTGAGGTGATATGCTTTGTATGAGTGGCTGCCCAATCCACTGATGACTTGCTCCCTAGTAAATCCTCCCCTTGTGACCTAGCCATAAAGGTCGCCCTCCCTCCCCCTATCCATTCATTCGAGCACATGGAGTCGGGCCAGCTACAATGTAAAGTGTATTAAAGCCTATCATTTCTCACTCTCAGTCTTTGCAGTCATTCATGTATCAACATGAAAAGTTGCAAAGAATTCTATTCATAATTTAATATCTTCCGCATATTTACCAAGACACCTCATGTTATAAAGCATAAAGACATGGTAAAATATCTGTCCCATGACTGAATTTCATTAACTATTATTTGAAAGAAGCACATGATTATATCTTTAGAATGCCACAAGGTTTTTCAGCCAAGCAATTAATTTTGATGTGCAGTTATTATTGTGTAGGAAAGCGGGTGCATATTTTGACAGATCCCAAAATAAGTGGAATGAGCAACTTCAGCATAAGAAGTAATCTTTATTCTTCTACACACAGAGCTATGGATATTTTACATTCACCGGCGTAAACAGGAAACTTACAGATCCCAGTAAGTCCACTTCTTGGATTTAAATAGTCCTCCAATTAAAGCATTTTACCCAGTATGTTTTATGAAGATTGTTGAGCAATAACCGTTACTTCTGACATTATCCTCCAACGCCATGAACTTGGACTTTATTTAGCAGATTTTTCCATTTGGAATTATTTGTGCTTCTGACCACTCTTGAAAAATGTTTTGATGCATGCCTTAACTTTTATTTACATATGCAGTCATATCATGTGGCACACAAACAAAATACATAAATCACATCAATCTATCTCATTCGAATTTTGTTCATAGAGGTATTAACCTCATTCTAACCAATATGCAGTCACCTATATATTTAACCATACACTTCATATTGTGACAATTATATTTTATATTGTATATAGATATGTTTAGATATGAAGGAGATAGATACAATCTCAAACACATCACAAAACAGATCTCATTTAAAATGCCAGAGCTCTGCTCAAGCCAGACAGTCCTGGCTCTGAGTGCCTTTGCAAAAACTTTGAAGAATGCCTATAGGGGCTTCACAAGTAGGTAGTAATTGGACGTACTGTGGAGAAATTGATTATTGTTTTGAAAGCAACAGATGAATGGACTCAAAAGATTGGATCTGGTGCTGCAGTCTGTCTGAATGCACTTTGCTGTTCTAAGAAGGTCATGTGGTTTTGCAAGCAGGGAGAGAGAAGACCAAACAGGCTTTCTCTCTGTGTGTGTGTGAGAGAGAGAGAGAGCGAGAGAGAGAGAAAGAACTAGTTTCTGCAGCATGGCAAACTGGCAGCTTGTTTAAAAATACCATTGTCTTGGTGAATTTCTATTGTTGCTGGTCTAGGTATGAAACGTCGTCCACGGTTTGCCATTTGGAGTGGAGCTAGGGTTTGTATCTCAGGGAAAAGAGAAAGAGATGCTCCACATTAGGCTTTATACAGCAGCCGGCTGGAGGGGCTGGCCCAGGTGTGCCTAAAATAGGTAAAGTGATTAAGGGAGCCAACAGCAAGGTATGCTTACCTGTGGATGGGCTAACCCCTAAATGGCAGAACTTGGTTCCCACTGGTGGGATCAACTGATCCTCCTCATTATGCTCAAGGTTTATTTCTCCACCAAAAATCCATCTGCTGCTACTTACCATCTACTACAGTTCTGAAAGTTGATCAGACTACCCTCACCGTCAGGAATTACACCAATTATTGCATCACCTACAACCTTTTTATGCCCAAATTATTAATGTATAATGCCGTGGCATTCTACTCACGGACCTGCAATTACTGTCTTAACCCCTACTGCCCTTCTTGAATAAAGGTTCCACATTTGCTGTTGTTCAGTCATCTCGCACCTCATTTGTGGCCAGTGGAAATGTAAAAATCTGTCAGGATCCAACAGTCTCCTTCCTTACCTCCCAATGCTTCCCTTAATATACCTTTGCAAGCTCTGCGGATTTACCCATTTTTACTTTCAGCAATCACCATGTTCTGGACGTTCACCCCGAATTCTCCAACTCTAATGTCCGTCACTTTAGTGAATACAGACGTATTCATTTATGACCTTGTCCATGTACTCTGACTCCACGTACACATTGCCATTTTAGTCCTTAATTGCCCCTATCTTTTCCATGGTTCCCTCTTGCCTTTAAAATGCTGATAAATGCTTTGGGGGAAAAAGGATTGGCAATGTTTACTGTTGATGATTTTAGGGGGGCCCCTCTGCCCCCCTAATTTCTTTCTTAAGTATTCCTTATCCTTCCTGTACTCTCAAAGGACATGCCTCCATATCATATCGCTACTTGTTATTTTTTAATCCAGCCAGAAATATCCCTTGATATTTGGCATTCCTTGGATTTGATTTTCTATTCCAGTGGAATAGTTCTAGTTCAAGTTTATTATCATCCAGTTCCACAAGAATAACCCAACAAAACAACGTTTTCCGTTCTTCTCTCTGTGCAAAAACATGCAAATGTGCATACAGATGTAACACAGGGTCAAATAATCCCCATGCAAGGTACTTAGATACAAATATTAAAATAATATTGTTAAATAAATAATAGTGCCTCTGAGGGTTCATTCATCATTCAGCAACCTTGCTTCCCGTGGGAAGAAACTGTTTCTCAGCCTGGTGGTTTTGGCTCTGATACTCCTCGATCTCTTTTCCGTCGGCAGTAGCTGGAGGAAGCTGTTTGTGGGGGGGATAAGGGTGGTCAATTATTTTTCATCGACATTGAAAGCATTGGTTCTGAATTCACATTAATTCAATTTTGAAATTAGTTCTGCTGTAATTTTAATTTTAGGATTTGGTTGAGCCATAAATTATAGAATGTATGATTGCCATACCACTAGCACAGGAAACAATTCAGACACTGCTCTAATTCAATTTACTGAAATATGTCACTGTTCCACACATACGCATCAGTTAGTCAGAAGTTACACTCATCTTTGAGATGGCATCTATCATTTTGTCATTATATTAATTATTAATTCTTTTCCAGAAATAATATCATCCATAAAATATTGTTGAAATTGTGTCGGAGGAACAAAAGGAAAATAATCATGTTGCTCCAAATAAACCAAAAAATAATGAAGGGTTTGGGCAACTCATGGGGCATGATTGTTAGATTTCACATTTCCGTCTGCTGTACCTTATCACCTTGTATGGATTCCAAAGGAAATTATTTAGTCCTTTCCTGTTTTCCTGCAACTTATCACATATGCCCATTAATGACACTTCAATTATTTTGCCATTTACGGAGCTAAGGAGGTCATTTAAATGTAACAAAAAGGTAAAAGTTCCATTATTGTCCCTTAAAACTACATTTAGAATCTAACATCTAACTTTTGTCCACTGTAAGACAGACAGAGAGTCTCCAATGAAAACTCTCCACAGATGGAAGATATTTAAATGTGACAGTTTACAGTGTTTTTGCCATCACAAGCTTCATGTTTCCTTCAATCTAATGTGAGGTAATCTGGCATTTTATGCTTCCAATTTCTCAGTCATTTTCTTCACAACATTGTACAGACAATCTGGAGCCAGTTTATTCCAAGAATCTGAGAATAAAGCCAACTAAAGTCTTGTTAAAAAAAAACACCATGCAGAGCATTTTAACACAAAGAGCAGCAAGATGCAAAAGATTATATCAGCTCACATGGGCTCCAGATGGCGATTAAACATATTGAAAATCTTCGTGAATGACCCACAACAGCTGCTTACCCAAGCATCTTAATGACTAATTAAACTGAAGAAACGTTGTGTGGCTTCTTATTAATTATGAGAGATTTGTAAAGCTTTATTTTACTTGAGAGATTTTATTTGGAGTGATTGAGAATTATCAAACCAATGGTCCAGCAATTCAAATTAATTAAGATTAATTCTAAGCAAAATTAAACAATTTTTTTTTGCACAGTATTAGCAAGATTATCAGCCAATGGCTGAAGCATATTCTCAAAACTTATATATGACTAAGGTAATAACTCTATTACAACATAGATTCCACATGACATAAATTATGTATTTAGTTTATAGCCAAATAACTAAATTGCTCACTACAGACGTGAGGAAGTTTGTTTCCCCAGTAGATGGTTTACTTTCCGTAAAGCATGACTTCCTAATAAGTACTTTATTTATGGCATGAATATGGTATGCCCATTCAAAGATGATATAGTCATTCATTGATAGCTACTTTTGAGATTTTTGTGGTGTTACACGTCAGTTTGTTGATAATCTGAATGCATTGATGTAGGAGTTTTCATCATTAGTTCATCAAGGAGGTTGTTCAGATTGAGTACGCTAAATAAAGTCAGGAGTGAGTAGGAGGGAAAATTATCCTGCCATATGGTAATTGGTTGTGAAGCAATTTGAAAATGCAGATTTATGTACACATATTCCATGTGTGGTTTATAGCGGAGGCTGTTCAAAGAGACTTAGTAAATCATCAAAACAAATTAAATACTAAACATCCAGAATGTATACAAACCATGAAATGGAAATTATTAGAAATGCCCTTTCTTAGCAACCAATGTTTGGAAAAGTATGAATAATCTTCAAGGGTAACTCAACATCATTGGAAAGTATCCTAAAGTGGTCTTTGGGTAGTGATTGCATGTGTTCTGCTCACAGAATTAGAATCAGCTTTTGGGAACTTCAAGCAAAGTTCTTTATTCCTTGAAAGGGTGGGGAGATGGTGAGGGGTTGGTCAAGTGATTCCTGGGCCTGGTCTCCCTGGTCATTCAGGATTCAGGCAGTGAGCTGTCGAGGGACCTGCCAGAACCATTTTCCCCCTCATTTAATCCCATATTGTCCTTGGAGAGGAACTCGATTTTCGGGACTGTTGGACACTACAAAGGCTGGAATGCATCTTGGACAAGGTGGAAAATTTTTTTTTTTACTTAAGTGTCGTTGTTAATGCTGTAATTAATATAGCATTAAAGCAAAATAATTATCTCACTGCATCTTTTTTTTAATTCTTTTTTTTCACACTATAAACCACATTGATCAAGATACATACATTTTCCTTTTCAAATATATACAGTGTCATTTTCTCCCCCCCCCTTCCCATCCCACCCTCCCTACCTCCCCTCCCATTCATTTAAAGTACAGAGTCTAAGATGCATTAAACCCGTCAAACAATGTTGTCACTCAATAAAAATAAACAAGAAATTCCACTGAGTCAATTCTTTTCATTTCCTTCTCCTTCTATCAATTTAGGTGGTAGATGTCCCCGGTAGGTTTTCTCTATTGTGTTTCATGTATGGCTCCCATATTTGTTCAAATATTGTAATATTATTTCTTAAATTATATAAGGTATTGTCACATAATACTACATTTAGAATGTAACATACATAAAATTCTTTAACTTTTGTCTACTGTAAGGCAGACGGAGAGTCGTCACTTTATCCAGTGCCCCTCACAGAAACCCACACCACCTGGTGTTCCTGGGTGGTCTCCCCTCCAAGTCCTGACCAGGCCTGAGCCTGCTTAGCTTCCCAGATCAGACAATCTCAAGCGTATTCAGACTACTACCTACTACTTAAAACAAACACAAGGACACAGTTTAGTAAAAACAGGAGTAGTCCAAGAAGCCCCTAAGCCTCTCTTGCCATTCAATATGACCATCACTTACCTAAGGTAGCCCCTCCTCTTCTGTGCCAGATCCACAGAACCTCAATTCCCCCCAGGTCAGATCCCCAGAGCCTCAATTCCCTCTCTCCTCTTGTGTGGCAGATCCCCAGAGCCTCAATTACCCATTACTATGTAATTTGTGTTGATGAAATAATCCAACATTCTTCTCATCCAAGACATACAGACCTGAGCTGCCCAACTTCTTTTGGTAGGACATCTTTTCCTTCCACAATTTAACCTGGTGAATTGAGGTTGGATGGCTTCCAACCTATTATATCTGCTTTTCAGTTACAAGGCCTCACTTGTCAGGAAGACACAAAAGAACCTACACTTCCTGAGAAGACTGAAGTGGGCAAGGCTACCAGCCACCATTATGTCAACCTAGGAGTTCTATTGAGAGCATCCTGGCCAGCTGCATCAGTGTGATATGGTTGCTGCAGAGAAATTGATCAGTTGTCAATCTACAGGTCCATAAGAGTGGTAGAGAAGATCATTGGAATCTCCCTTCCCTTCAACACCCCCCCCCCTCCCCCGCCACCCATCGATGTGATGGGCAGGCAAACTCATTGAGGGCCTCTACCACCTTGCCCACATTATCTTTCAGCTGCTCCCATCAGGGAAGAGATACAGGAGTATCAGAGCCAGCAAAACCAGGCTGAGGAACAGGTTCTTCTCATGGGCAGTGAGAATGCTGAATATGCAAAGGACAATTTGTAAAAACAGAATATTTATTTCTTAAATTGTGTCTTCTTTCCCCCTTTCTCCCCCCCTCCCCCCCCCCCAGAGGAATACACCTTTGAATTTCAGCATGCCTCCTTGGCAAAGTTAAAAATGTATCTGAATTCCAAGTAATTCCACTGTTCTGTAGATCTTGGTTCTGCGTCGAAATCAGAAGCACATTGTTCATTGTACAATATTATGTGCAAGGAAGTTTCATGTTGTGATCATTAGATTGACATCGACATTTCGGTCACAAGTTCCATTGCAAGCACATGCCTTTTCAGAGCGCAGATTTGGGTGATTCTCTCATGTATTAGTTCTGAGTGAATCAGGAACAGATGAAAATGAAATTGATGGCTTCTCACAGTTTCCCTACTTGGGTCTCACAACCAAGTCTCACAACATAGGTATTTAACTTTGGCCTCTGGTTTTTTTTCTTATTTTCATAGCAATAACTAACTCTTCTAACTACTACTGTGGCTCAAGATGTTCTGGGATATGTTTCAGAATGGATCCATGGGTTCTGGCCTCACCACAGCTCGTTATTTTCCATTTATTAGAACTCTTGAGACCTTGAGCCCCAGATAATCTTCCATTGAAAATAATGCAAATTTCACAGTTTAATTCCCATTCTTGGATTCTCAAAACAATTTTCAATTCATAATTTTGGGATTATTCAATCAATAGTAGGATATTTACTGGAGACAACAGGAGACTGCAGAGGCTGGAATCTGGGGCTGAACACACTCTGCTGGAGGGTCAAGCAGCACCAGTGGGAGCCAAACCCCTTTACCGAGACTGTCGAGAACTTTAGCTCGAAATGTCAACCATTCTTTTTCTCCCAGAATGCTACTTGGCTCACAGAGTACCTCCAGCAGATTTCGTTTAGCTCCAGGAAATCTACTTTCTCAATAAAGTTGTTATAGATTTCCCAATTTTTTTTTTTAGCATTCTCAGAGAACTTCGTAATTAACCATCCTTTTGTGCAGCAATTTCCAAACTTTTGTTTAAACTGAAGATGCCGTCCATTCTTCTGTTCAGGGATGGCTGGTTTTATTTATTGGACTGTGAAGCTACACTGAAGGTGGGCATGAAGTCAAAGTTAGCGTTCTGTCACTCACTCAATCATTTCTCAAGATGCTTGTTTAAAGAGAAAATGGAAACTTCACACTGAATACTGGTGTCTAAGCATTCTCTCAAACACAAACTCCACAAAAATCAGACATAAACCAGGACATTTCATAGAACATTGCTGTGCCCACATGTATTTACACCAAGTTCTCGGTTTAAAACAGAGGTTCTCAATCATCTTCTTTCCACTTTAAGTAATCCCTATGTTATAGGGGCTCTGTGATTGCTTAAGATGGTATGTGGGTGGAAAGAAAAAGGTTGAAAACCACTGCTTTAATTGTACCTCATTGACTCGTTATGTGCACGGTTTCAGAACCCCAAAGGAAACAGGTCAATGACAATTTTTCTCAAGCCAAATTTTTCAGTCACACCTGGGTCTAGAGCAGTGATTCTCAACCTCCCCTTCCCACTCACATCTCACCTTAAGCAATCCCTTACTAATCACAGAGCATAGGGATTACTTAAAGAGGTATGTGAGTGGAAAGAAAAAGGTTGAGAACCACTGGTCTCAAACAATGTGCAATCTATTGCCCCAGTGCTGTTCATCCAAGTAATCCTGCTGAAGTGCCAAGGTGATAGTTGAGGGCCAAGATTCCAGAACTGCTTGCCACTCAGGTAACACTTATTTTATCTGCACCAGCCATCTGTATAAAGCTCTAGCTGTTTAAACAGTATCTATTTATTTCATCCTTTTTCACCCAATTTTCTGGTTTTCTCCATGTGGTCTTTTGTTTCTTTCAGCAACACCTGGATTTACGTCTATTTGCGGCCTTCAATTTTTACTTAACCCTAAACAGCACATCTCTCTCTAGTTCGATTCATTATAGATCACTCATGAGTTGTAAATTGAATTCATTCTGTTTAACGTACGAAAAGATAATTACTTTGGTTTGAAATAAATTTATTTATGTATTTCAAAATTTAGAAATCATTTGAATGTGTAAACTTAAATTTAATATGGGCAAGAATGATCAACTATTTGGCATCATGCGTATATGTTAATATTAGTCACATATCATGGGTTTGACATCAAATTAAACCATGTTATATTTTAAAACATAAATCATATTTACTTCTGAACAGACAATTACTTTGTGAAAATGCAACAATATTTACATTCTAACATCTTTATCTTGCACAATAAGCTTGGGGTAATAACGATAATATTAGACCCTATATTAAAAGAGATGTTCAAAAAATTTCAATTTAACTGTCCCTCCGAAGCAAAGTTCAATACAACTCTGATTTATCTGAAATTGGATTCTCTGAAATCCTCATTTATCTGAAAATTATTTACAAATATTGGATAAATGAGTATATCCGAAACAAATCAAAAATCCTCATGCATCCGAAATTCTTTCAGAGCCGAACTGACCGGTGACCTCAGGCTCCCGGCTGGACCGGGGACCTTGGGCTGGAGCGTGGACATCGGGCTTCCGGCAGGAGCGGGAACCTCGGGCTCCCGGCGCAAGCGGGTCCACGGTGGGGGGGGAGGTGTCAGTGATTGGCGGACGCCAACATTTTTTTTGGGTGAGAACTAAACATTATTTTAATGTTTAAAAAGCCTTCCCTTGTTGTTTGTCATTGTTTAAACACTGGTACAAATGATTTGCTGTTGCTACTAGGCTGTTTTGTAAAAATGACCAGTTCTCCGAAAAAAAATGTTTATCCAAAATAGGCCCAGTCCCAACCATTTCAGATAATCGAGTTGTACCGTACATCATTATTGCAACTAATTATTCCCATTTTGAAATAATTTGAATCTTATCAACTATTTTCACAATACCAAAAGATTTTGCAAATCGTGACTGCACTTCTGGAACACCAGTGAATATTGTCAGCTGTTATATACAAACATTCAGTCTTGATGTTGCTGCAAATTAACTTTCTGCTGCTTTATGCATGTGCTCTTCTCATGCCATTTTACCATATTCACAGAAAATTCATAGCAACCAATTAAGAATTCCATTTACTGCTATTACATTAACATTAGATTTCATTATACACCTTGCTTCTGACCTGTTTCATCTCTCAGCACAAGGTACATGTAATTAGAACAATGCAATATGAGAAGTTATTGCTCTCGATTTTAAAAAATAGCTTTTGATTGTGGTTCATTCAACTGAACACTGCATTATATTTCATTCTGCTTGGCTGTTTTTCATTCATCCTTGAGAATAAAAACAAGAGTGGCTTCCGTAACTATAAATGACTTAAGGCAGCTGTTGAAATTTATGCTCAGATTTACTGTCTGATTCACCTAATAGAAACAAAATTTCAAAGAATTAAAACCAATGAAATACAGTCAAATTAAAAATCTCTTGTGAAATGACAGAGTAAAAGGATAATGCAGTTAGAAGATGCGATGGTCTTACTGGTACTTTCATGAGATCTGTTTGTACTCACTCTCTGTGTGAAATGTGTTGCAGGCAGAGAGGTCACAGTGTCCTGCAGCTCCAGGTAGTCCAGTGGAGCCAGGCAGGCCTGGCAGGCCAGGCCGGCCCGGAGGCCCAGGTAAACCCTGGGGCCCTTGTTTGCCCCGTTTCCCTTCACCTCGAGGACCTGCACGACCAAGTGAAAATTAAAGCTCAGAAGTATTTAAAACATCATGTGAGCACAAAGCAACACCTCGTTTAAAGATCCAGAGTGACACAAATTCTCTCTGCTGGCATCCAGAGTCCGATGTGGCACTAATTACAATAATTCCCTTCAGAGTCTTCATGGATCAGCAGGGCAATAGGGGGTGAGGTGTTAAATGGGATGTTATGTAATGTGCATCTTTAAGCCTGAAACATGCTTGAATTGCTTCAGGAGGTGATAATGCTGTATTAGCTCCTGCTGGTGTGAACCTGAGAGAGCAGGGAAGCAGGCACATGCCTTTCTGTACCTTCTGCATGGTCTTACTGCCCTGCCATCCTACATGATGGTTCTGCACAGGTTTCCACTTCCTCTTGAACGAGGCCAGCAATGGTTTATTTCTACATCTAGAACCACAGAGGTCCATGTGCAAGATGGCAGGGCCCTCGCGACACTTCCCAATCTTGGAGGGTGCAAGTTCCAGGGAAGCAGCGAACTCATGCCCAACATAAAATCAGAAAATCACCCCCTCCAAGGAGAAGCAGCCTGGGAGAGGACCCTACAGGACAGGAGACTACAAAAACATCAGCACAGAACAGATCAGATCCTGGTCTTGTCAGCAGAAGGCCTCACACTAGGCTTCAGGCCACTGGCATCTGGAAACCAGGTATCAGGACTGGAAATCAGAGGGTGCTGATAGCAAGCAGGTCTCCTCTCAGGCCTAAGGCACTGACAGGTTCTAATCACATTGAGGTTTTGGAACCAGGGGCTGAGGAGGGTAACGCACAGTCAGTAACTCGAGAGGCTGAGACAGAGTCAATGATCTACAGGCTTTTATTCACAATGGACAGGGACCTCATCCTGTGCCATGACCCAGCCTTTCTGGGGAAGGGTCAAGGTGTTAGAGGCCTTACACAAGGTCAAAAGAGGGAGGGGCCACAGGGACAATCGGAGGATGGGGTGGAACCAGGTAACCACGAATATAGCAGTTCACCACAGAGGGTGACCTGTGTGGGTTCAGGTTCACCGCTAGACCAGAATGGGGGCCACGCAGCTAAAGGTTACAGGAGCGCAGGAGGCAGCAATATTGGAGGATGCGTAAGGATCCACAGACACGTGATGTCTTTTGCTTCTCTTTCTCATCTTGATAGAGGCACTGAACTATCTATGCCTCTCTGTATGAGCCCTCACAAGGCAAACAAAAGAAAAATAAGTTGTGTTTATTTTGCGTATGAAACAATGAAATAACCTTGAATCTTGTTTTCAAGTTCCCTTGTAGCTGTGTGCGCATTTACATTGTCAATCCATTGCTCAGCACATCCATGTCATGAGGCTATCTGTGAGAACATATAATTGATTCACGGGCATCCAATTGTTACTCGAAGGTCATTTTGCGTCAACAGCTTTAAGCATGCTGCTCTGCAAGTAACCATTTGCTATGTCTCAATTGATTGTAGAGATATTGTATGGGATCTTTTTCAGAGATTAGAGTAGATTCCATCTAGAGTAGTGTTTGACACAGGTTTTCATCATATTACATTGAGTTTCAGTAATTGGTTAGGCTTTTTGCAGCTGAAATTCAATTTTTCTTTACCTTGATTCTATGCCAAAGAGGTGGGTAAAATATTAGTACCTTGTTACTAAGATTCAGTTGTATCTAGATTCTTCTAAATCATTGGTTTTCAACCTTTTCCTTTCCACCCACATCCCACCTTAAGCAATCCCTCTGCTGTCGGTGCTCTGTGATGAGTGATGGATTGCTTAAGGTGGGATGTGGGTAGAAAGGAAAAGGTTGAAAACCATGGTTTTAATCGTCCCTCGTGGACTCGTTATGTGCACGGTTTCAGATCTCCGTAGGAAACGGCCCAGTGATAATTTTTCTCAAGCCAAATATTTCAGTGACAATTGGGTCTAGAGCAGTGATTCTCAACCTTCCCTTCCCTCTCAGATTCCACCTTAAGCAATCCCTTACTAATCACAGAGCACTGATGGCACAGGGATTACTAAAAGTGGGATGTGAGTGGAAAGAAAAGTTTGAAAACAACTACTCTAAATTGTAATACCTTAAACCCACAATATATACTGCCTTCCTTTTTAGCAAATTTTGAAATTTGTAAGTCTACTACAACCAAAGGTGAATGAAGATAATCATTCCCTGTACCTGGGGTCCCTCTGGGTCCTTCAGAACCAGGAGCATTGGCTCCTGGGCTTCCTTTCTCTCCTTTTTCACCAGGTTTACCTGTTGACAATAACATTAAATGCAGAGATATTAAAACTGCACAAGATCGAGTGCTTTTCTTTCCATTTTATTTGTATAGGGCTTGATCTCTCAGTGCCTGAGATCAGGTACACAACACCATCAGATGAAGGCAGCAAATCCACTCTTACATTTTAAATGTTTTTATGGCAGCAATAATAAAATCAATGAAAATAGGTGCAGAGGAAGGTCATTCATCTCTTGAAACTGCGCCACCATTCAATCTTTGGCTTGGCTTCGCGGACGAAGATTTATGGAGGGGTAAATGTCCACGTCAGCTGCAGGCTCGTTTGTGGCTGACAAGTCCGATGTGGGACAGGCAGACATGGTTGCAGCGGCTGCAGGGGAAAATTGGTGGGTTGGGGTTGGGTTTTTCCTCCTTTGCCTTTTGTCAGTGAGGTGGGTTACCATTCAATACGATCATGGTAAATCATAGAACTCCAGTACTCTTCTCCCATTTTCCCTCCATATCCCTTGATCCCTTTGGTCATAAGGGGCAACACACAATTTCCTTTTGAATTTATCTAAGGAATTAGCTTCAACAACTTTCTGTGGTAGGGAATTCAATAAGTTCACAATTCTCTGAGTGAAGACATTTCTCCTCATCCCAACCCTAAATGGCTTTCCCCTCATCATCTGACTGCGACCCCTTATTCTCGACTTCCCCAACATTGGAAACATTCTTCCTGCACATAACCAGTCTATTTTTGTCAGAAATCTATATTTCGGTAAGATCTCTCATTTTTCAGAGTACTAATGAGTCCATCCTGATTTACTTCATACACCAGTCCTGCCATCCCAGAAATCAGTCTGGTGAACCTTGCTATGCTCCATCAATGGGAAGAATCTCCTTTCTCTGATTCAGAGACCAAAACTGTGCATAGTACTCAAAGTGGGGACTCACCAGGGCCCTATACAACTGTAGTAGGACCTCCCTCTATGTTCAAAACAAACATGCCATTTGCTTTCTTCTCTGCCTGCCATACCTGCATTCCAACCTCCAATAACTGGCACCTAGGTATCTTTGCACTCTCCCTCAGACTGCCACCCAGCTTAGTCTTATCTGCAAACTTAGATCCTTTTTCTGGTTCATAAATATGTATTGTAAATAACTGGGGTCCCAGCACTAAACTTTGTGGCATTTCCCTGCCAATCTGAAAATGACCCATTTATTACCATTCTCTGCTTCCTGCCTACCACCTAGTTTTCTATTCACATCAACGTATTATCCCCTATGCCATGCTCTCTGACTTTGCACAATAACCTCTTGTCCAGAACTTTATCAGAAATCGAATACACCACATCAACTAGTTCACTGTTGTCCAGTGCACTAGTTACATCCTCAGAATTCTGGAGCACTCGTCAAGTATGATGTCTTGGTTTCCCCTTCATAAATCCATGTGGACAAGCACTACTTCTCTCACTCTTCTCCAAATGCGCAGCCTTGACAATATTCAAACCAAACAATATAATGCTACAGTGCTGTATTCTGTAGACAACTAGACTCCTCCCCCCCCCCCACCCCCTGCAAGGGATTCTTGGGTAATATAGGAATTGTAAAATGGATATTTAGGGCACTCCACAGCCACCTACCAAAATATCAGACTGAGCCAAGATTGTGGAATCAATGGCCAAGTTGCTGGCAGATGATAATTGAGCACAATTGGCGGCTGTGCTGGACACAAGAAACCACCACAAGGATGCTTGCAATTCCATTCACTGCCCTGTTACTTGCAGATTAAATGGGAATCCCCCAAAAGACAGCCAGGATCTGAAATGGGGTGGGGGGGGGGGGGAAGAGAAATCACCACCATTCACCTTCACTACCGATCAGAAATTGGGTTGGCACGTACAATGACATTCCATTACATAGATAAAGAATGGGAAATAAGCTGGCAATATTTTCATGGTCAACATAAGATTGCCTGTCGTAGCTTGAAGCAGGCAAATCAAATTACCTATCTCTCCGGGGTAGCCGGCTTTCCCAGTATTGCCAGGCACACCAGGGATTCCCGGAGGCCCCCGATTCCCAGGTGGTCCTGGCTTCCCCGGCTGACCAACCTCACCAGCAGGTCCCTGGATGATCCGTACCGGCACTGGGTTCGTGGTAAACTCATTCACGACCAAATCAAATTTCAACATGTGACCTAGTGATTTGTGAATAAAGAAAGTAAAGGTTTATTACAAAGGATGATAATTCCGTCAGCTATAATTCACTCATCTGTTTGGACATCACAGATTTTTGTAGTGTTATGAAACTCCTATTGCAGTACAAATAATTACCTGGGGAATGCAAATCCTCAAACTTTTTCTAGGCTCTCTAAGGTGCAGATTTTACACAGTATAAGTTGTCTGACATCGGTGTCGGGGCTACGCAATTGCTCAGCAAAAGGAGCTCCTTCCGTGCAACAGCCTGGATGTCACCCTTGGGCAAGGTGCAGCACCTGTTTCGCCTCCAAATCAGGGTCACGTGAAGCCATGGATTGTAGATGGTTTTTACAAGCAGATTCGACAGATTGGAATTTACGGTTGTAAAAACACTGGGCAGATAAATCTGCTGATCATTGACCAGGGTCACCCGTCCAGTGTGGACATCGCAACTGCAACTGAAGAAGGCAACGGGGAACCATTTCAGTATTTTTCCCTTTTATAATCATGAACCCAACATCGACTGTGGTCTCAGCTCAAAGATGGAGCCTTCACCGAAGGAGAACTCCAACAACTACAATTCTGAAGGTCAGAGATGGTTACGGATGGAGAGACATGACAGCCCACGCCAAATGGCAAGGTACCTGAATGAAATGAGTTGCCCGACAAAATTATAAATTCAAATGTTAGAACAGGATTCAAATGTGGCAGATAAATCTCAAATGATAACAATGCAACACATTAACTGACAGACATTTGATTCAATAAGTAAAATTCTAATTTAAAAAATGCAAGCACATTAAATCATGAATGAAACATGTGACTGAGGATGGATTGCTAACCTGTGAAATTTTACATTCATGAGCTGTGAAATTACAAATAGGTTACTTACATACAAGTACTTAATGAGGCAGACATTACAAAGGCCCAACAGTTGTTATTTATTTTTTAAAATTTAGACATACAGCCCACGAGTCCATGCCGCCTAACTAACACCCCATTAATCAACACCCCCAGTGCATTTTGAAAGGTGGGAGGAAACTGGAGCCCCAGAAGAAAACCCTTGCAGACATGGGGAGATTCTGATGCTATCAGCTTTTGCCTGCTTCTCATCTCAAAAGCTCAGCTGAGAACAACACTCATCAATTCATTTCACTGTTTGTCAATATTGCAATGACTTCGTTGAAATTTTTGGCTCCCAGATAAATCTCTCCCTCTCCCCTTCCCACCCTGTATCAGTAGAATGTCTCAACTTTTGTTTTCCCTCAGTCCAGGCCATGCTAACCCCAGTTTGTGTACCCAAAATGTGGGAAACCCCAAAGGCAGACAGCCTGTCATGTTCCTTTCTTCTGCTCAAGTGGCCTGGTTGATCTCACTTTATCATCACTCGTGCTTTAAATATTTAAATAAATTTGAATGAGAAATGATCAAAGCCAGTATGCCCATTTACCTCCATGCTTTTGCACCACGAATCTTAAACTGTTACTTACTCTGAACAAGCTCCTCGCAAGCTTGGCTAACCATCTGATAAACTGCCGTGAGGGATTGAGGTTCTCCCTGCAGGTAAAACAAAATCATAACTCCAGAGAATTTTGGGGGGATTTGCCGCTACCTTTCCTTCAGAATTATCACCAGGGAAAACAAAGAGAACAAAATTTCACCTTCTCTCCTTTTTCTCCTTTTGTCCCTGGAAGTCCCTGTGAAATAATTATCAAAAATAAATGAGTCATTAAACCAAATACACTTCATACTTGACTGCACCTTGATTAAATGTCAGATACAAACAGATCGATATTTCTAATGAGCTACTTGGGCTGGCTTTGACCAGCCACCCATGTTCTCTGCCAGTTGCACTCCCCTGGCCTGGATGCAGAGGACCAAACTGATTGATAGCCCCCTCCTCCAAGCGCAGAGGAATTCAGCCAGTAAAACTCCCTGTTATTTTTGGCACTTTATCATTACCTGGGATGCTCTTATCATCTTTGACCTGATTTACGTGCTCGGTCCTAATTTTCTTTTGTTGCATACTTACAAATTCTTCAACTATTGCTCTCATGCCCCATCTCGGATTTTCAAAGGAATAAGTTAGTGTTAACACACAAATTTGATCATACACTTAAATTGTTTCTCATTATAACCTCTAATATCCGTGAGTATTCATATATCTATGTATTATGTATTTTTGCCCTTTCCCGACAGTATGATTTTCAAGTATCCACGTGAAAACATCCTTCCAGCCCCATTTGAAATTTTTTATAACAATCTTTTGATTCAGTCAATGAATGTAATCATTGATAATCACCCGTAGTTCTACTTTTTGACAGCTGTGACACACTAAACATTTCCTCTGGACCTGATCTTCAAGAGTTTGGTTGAACAAGCTTTTATAATGATACTTGACTGAAGCTGTGTCAACTGACAGATGTTTAGCCAATCAAACCAGAAAAGGATGGAAATACTCAGCGTCTGTTGAAAGAGAAACAGAGCTAATATTTCAGATCAAAGAGTCTTTGTCAGACTGGGGAAGAAGAAAACAAGTTTTTCAAGCTGCAGGGAGGGTGGATGGGGAAATGTCTCTGTCATGTTGGTTCTGATGATGAGACTTTCTGTTCAGGGACCCCTGAATTGTCTCCCCTCTTGATGAACCATGACTTTTCCTCCATATGCTCTTTCGACAGCATATCATCAATTTCCAAGCCCCTGCCCTTTCTGGGATTAAACAAAGATAGTTCACCTGGACCTCACCTTGTACCTGGACAGCCTCATCGTTCGACAGTTAATCTCTATAATTTCAGTGACCTTCAAAGATATTCTACCATCGGACACGTCTTCCCATTTCACAGGGACTTCATAGTTCACTCTTCTTTACCATCTAGGGGCCCAACAAGCTTTCCCAGGTGAAGCAGTGATTCACTTGCATTTCTTCCAGTCTCATGTCCTGCATTCAACGTTCGTAATGCAGTCGCCTATACAATGGAGAAACCAAACCCAGAATGGATGACTGCTTTGCAGAGGACCTGCATTCAGCGGGTGAGGGTGACAGCAAGGTTCCTGTTGCCTGCCACTTTAATTCCCATCTTACATCCACATTGACCTATAAATCTGTGACCTCTGGCGCTATTACAATGAGGGCTAACACAAGCTTGAAGAAGAGCACCTCATCTTCCATATGCGCATGTTGCACGTTCCATTATTGAATTGCACAGCTTCAGGCAAATTGATTTCCTGATCTTTAACACGGACCATGTCAGGTATTCATTTCCCAGGGATGGCCTTGTACGCATATTACTATACATTCATCATATTTTCTTTGCCCGGCATTTGCCCCACCCATGCCCCAAGCCTCCAGATTCTACCACTCACCTATATGTCAGGAGCAAATTACAAGGGCCACAATTAGGGTGTGGGAGGAAACCAGAGGACCCAGAAAATAAAGTCATTGAAGATCAAGCAAGCTTCACGCAGACAGCACACATGTGAGGTAAAGGTTCAAAGTTTCATTTATTAAAATAATACATTAAAAATGTAATATATTTTATACTTCAACATGTCTGCTGAAAGAGATACAAGGAGTTGCCGAGAGCATTGCCCTGGTGCCCCTAATAATAGGAGAAAGAGAAGCAAAAGAGAGTCCCTTGAGAGACACCAAGTGTCCAGCGCTCCCATAGCCTCTGCAGCCGGACGTACTTCAGTTCTAACCATCAACAACCTGAGCACCAGATCCAAATCTCTGCTACAATCAGGCAGCCTTCAGCGCCTGGGTTCCTTTGGGAGCCTTTCTTGCCTTCAGCACCTTCTCAAATTCCAGTTCCAATGCCTGGTTGCCAAGAGCCAGCAGCCTGCTACCTGAGCTTGTCCACCAGCTGTGCCCACCGAGTCTGCCCCAACATTTCAGGTCTCAGATATATTGTTCAGAGTACATACGTGACATCACATACAACCCTGAGATTCCTTTTTCCTGCAGGTGTGGCAGAATTACCATTAATTAGTCATGCAAACAATAAAGTGTACACAGCATGAAATGTAAACAAACTGGCTGTGCAACAGAGAGAGAACAAAAAGAAAATCAATAAAGTGCACAAGTAAGAGTCCTTAGATGAGCCTCTAATTGAGTTTGTTGTTGACGAGTCTGATAGTGGAGGGGGAGCAGCTGTCCCTGAACAAGGTGGTGAGTCTTGTGGCACAGATACCTCTTTCCTGATGGCATCAGAGAACAGAGCACCTGCTGGATGGTGTTGGTGTTTGATGGTTGCTGCTGGTGTCCAACAGCAGCTTTCCCTGTAGATGTGCTCAATAGTGGGGAGGGTTTTGCCTGTGAATGTCCTGGGCTGAGTCCATTGCCTTTTGGAGGGCTTTACACTCAGGGGTATTGGTGTTCCCGTACCAGACCATGATGCAGTCAGTCAACACACTTTTCACAACACCTCTGTAGGAATTTGCCAAGGTTTCTGATGTCATACCAAACCTCCACAAACTCTTGAAGAAGTTGAGGTGCTGACGTTCTTTCTTCATGATCCCATTGGTGTGTTTGAGCCAGGAAAAATCCTGAGGTAGTGACTCCTGAGAACTTAAATTTGCTCACCCTCTCCACCTCTGATCCCCTAATGATCACTGCATTGTAAACCTCTGGCTTTCCTTTCCTGAAATCAATAATCAGCTCCTTAGTTTTGGTGACATTGAGTACAAGGTTGTTGTTGGTGCATCATTCAGCCAAGTTTCAATCTCCATCCTCTATGCTAACTCAACCCCTTCCTTTATACAACCCACTACCGTGGTATCGTCAGCAAATTTGTAGATCATGTTATTGTCTTACCAAACCACATGGTCGTAGGTGTGAAAGTGAGTAGAGCAGGAGGCTAAGAACACAGCCCTGTGGTGCTCCAGTACCGATGGAGATTATGGAGGAGATGTTCTTATCAATCTTCATTATTGATTAATCATGAGCTGAACCATTTTTCCACTTAGCCCAACTACTTGGCCTTCTCCACATAACCTTTGATGACCTGTCTAATCAAGAACCTATCAATGTTAAATACAACCAATGACTTGGCCTCCACAACCGCCTGTGGCAACAAATTCCAGAGTTACCACCTTCTGGCTAAAGAAATTCCTGTGCATTTCTGTTCTCAGCGGACGCTCTTCAATCCTGAAGTTGTGCCCTCTTTTCCAAGACTCTCCCATCATGGGAAACAACCTTTCCACATTTACTCTGTCAATGCCTTTCAAAATAAAAAAATGTTTCAGAGATTTCCCCCCCACCATTCTCCTAAAATCCAACAAGTACAGACCAAGAGCTGTCAGACGCACCTCATAAGATAAACCATTCATTCCCAGAATTTTCCTTGTGAACTTTCTTTGAACCCTCTCCAACATCAGTACATCCTTTCTTAAATTAGGAGCCAGAAACTGCTCACAACATTCTGTGAGGTCTCACCAGTGCCTTATAGAGCCTCAACATCACATCCCTGTTCTTATATTCCATTTCTCTTGAAATGAATGCCAGAATTATGTTTGCCTTCGCCACCAACTTAACTTTCAGACAATCCTGCCTGACAACAGACTAAGATTTTGCTTTTATCCATTGTTGACCTTATCTCATTTCCTCCTGTCCACATCACCAATTTGTAACACATGCACATGCACACCGTCCTTGTGCAGACAAGATGGTGGCACAGCAGTGTTGCTATTGGTGTGGACCCAACAGAGGAGCAGGGCCATGGCCTTTCAGAGCTCTGCCATGGGATTCCATTGCCTGGCCACCCAACAACAGGATTTAAATTGCCTGCAGAACAGTGATGTTTATTAACAACAAAACTCCTTGGATGCTTGGATCCAAGATGGTAGCACCCATGTTTGGCAGCCCAGGGCTTCAGGCTCCAAGGAAGCAACAGATCAGCGCAGGCCACTGATGAAAGAGATCATCTCCCTACCGAGGAGGTGAAGCCTTGGAAGGGACCCTACAGAATAGGACACCATAGCAAATGACTAGGCTCTAGGTCAGGGTTTGGTGGCTGAAGGCCTCACACCAGGCTACAAGCTGCTTTTGTGACCAGCTTCTGTTAGATTCGAGATTCACAAAGATGCCAATGGTGAGCAGGGCTCCCGTTGGGCCTCAGACTTTGATGGCTTTCTAATGTTTCAGAGGTTTGGAACCAGGGGTTGAGGAAATGGGACTTGAATGCCTGGTGCTCAGGCTCACCATTGGACAGGACAGGAGGCAACACAGCTACAGAGTTTACAGGAGGTTACACCATCGGAGGAGGCAGCAAGATCCTTGGATGCTCATCATCTCCGAAGAGACTCTCTTTTGCTTCTTGTCTGGATAGAGGCGCTAGATTAATGGCACCCTTTTTGTGTGCCTTTGCAGGACAAACAAAGGAAAGATTTTTGGTATTTTGCGTATGTGACAATAAGTGGAATCTTGAATCTGCTTGACTGGGACATTGCAGAGTCACTGAAATATGTGAATGAATGCTCATTTTAGTGCATAAGTGCAATTATGTCACGTGACAAACTAACATCCATTGCAATACTTACGGATGGCCCTACATCACCTGGCAGCCCTTGATCTCCTTGATAACCCGATGGGCCTGTGATACCTATTGGTCCCTAAAAAAAAAGATCATGGCAGAATTTTCTCAATGGCAGTTATGAAATTGAAGCTAAAAATGTAACATTCTATCTAGGTGCACAATCATACCATCAGAGATTTGTCTGTCTATTATTTTATGGGTGTCTTAGCTGCAAAGACACACAGCAAGGTAACAAGTCATTTCAGCCCACAAGCCCATTCAACCCCCGGTATGGTTAAAAAAGTGGGAGGAAACCAGAGCCCCTGGAGGGAACCAAAGTCGACATGGGGAGATCGTGCAAACTCTTTATATAGACAGTGCAGGATTCGAACCTCGGTCCCGATCGCTGGCAATGAAACAGCGTTACACTAACTGTGCCTTTTTAAAACCAGCAGGGAGAGGAATGTACCAGAACGCCATTATCCTTTGTGTATTCCACATCTTCATCTAAAGGGCAAGATGCCAGGAACATGTACCTTGTGAATGATTTAGAAAATACTCCAGAGGCTTGTACTAGTGGCAGAAAACAAAATAGCAAAGAATGATATGATTAAGCACTTATGACCAGCCGCTTTGTTTTAAACTGAAACAGAATTAAATTTCTTTCATCAAGTTTGATAATCACTGAGCCCTCAAAGAAAACTTGAGATATTATTTCCTGCTCACAAACATAAGTTCCTTCAGTAGGGAATTCTGAATCATCATGTTAATTGAAATAAAACAAGTTACATCTCCTACTTTACTCTCAATTAATAACCATTCAATTAGCAAACCGTGTTGCCATAAATTGGCCAAGCCACACAGAGGAATGAAATTGCTGTAGGCAATATTTAGTGTACTGTAGGAAATTGGGCTGGGCCACCCCGAGAGCTTGTCAGAAGCTCCATAAAGACACAAAGCTAGTTGAGGAGGGTTTGTCTGAATGTCCAGATGTCAAAGATATGTGACAGCAGTGCAGAGATGTGGAAGTCACATGTTGGCCTAATTGTAAATCTGTACAATAAACCCTCATCTCATCATAGACGGAACCCAAGGTCAAGATTGAGACTGTAATCCATGGAACATGTACCTGAAGGAGATTATGCTAATCAATTGAAATATAAATTATAAATGTCAGAAAATAAGAGCCTTTTGATTGCATAAGCCTGTGTGAAACTTAGTAGGAAGAAACTTTTTCTCTTAACTCTTAAAAATGAAGCGGCACAGATTTAAACTAATTGGTGGATGGACTAATGGAGAGATGATTGTTGTCTGCATTTCAGCGAGTCTGGAGCTCACTGACAAAATTATTGCTCAGGGCAGGAACCCTCAAAATTTAACAGTGCCTGGTTATGCACATAAAGAGCAGTGATCTGGAAGGTGGGATTAGATTAGGTGACTCGTTTACTCTGGCCACTTTATCCAAAGTGGGTTGAATCATCTCCTTTTTCATAAATTTTCATTTGAGGTATGAATGAGAAGGACAGCATGCATTGTCAAAAACTCTCCAGATCTGGGATTTGTTGTTTCTTTTGGAGATGGAGATGGATTGTCAGGAATAGTCAAATTTTCCATATTTGTTTGATGTAACTGCCAGGATGGCTGAAAAGAACGTTGATGGGCATACCTTTTTCAGATCAGTAATTCACACGATTTTAATGCAAGACCCCTTGATACATTAACTTATTCTATACTTTATGATTTACTTCAGTGGGTAAATCCCTCAGTTATGGTGGAAAAGGGAAGAATGAGACATGAACACTCTTTTTTATACCATAGATGTTGAAAATGTTTTGATTTATAACTTCTTCGAAACCAAATAAGAGATGATGAGTGAATATAACGTAACATTGCTTTTAATGTTCATTTTTAGCAAGAGACTTATCAATGCATTCCACAAACATGATTTTGAGCCTATAGTTTTCCTACTATAATTGACAATTTAAAATATTAATGAAAAATAGAATATCCTTTTCCCATGAACAATCCAATCCAAACAACCTATTCCTTTCATTTCTGATCAGGACATCATTCAAACATCCACAGGCCAAAAGGATTCCAAACATTTTCTCCACACAAGTTTTTAAATGTTCAAATTTAAAATTAGACATACAGCACTATAACAGGTCCTTTCGGCCCACGAGCCTGTACCACCCAATTGTCCTACAACCTCTGGTAGGTTTTTGAAGGGTGGGAGGAAACTGGAGCATCCAGAGAAAACCGAAGCATAAATGGGGAGAATGTACAAATTCTTTAAAGACAGAGCGGGATTCGAATGCAGGTCCTGATCATTGGTGCTGGAAGAGCTTTGCGCTAACTGCTATGCTAACCATTATTTCTCACTTCTTATCAAACAATTTTCTTTATAAGTAAACTTACTCTTGGTCCAGGAAGTCCTGGGGGTCCAATTGCACCTTCTAGTCCTCTTGTCCCCTAAAACATTCACATCATTGCATAATTCATAAGCACTCAGTCTGTTCATTGGCAATATGGAAATCAGAAGTTGTAGTTCCATTCCAATCTATGCCTTAAACTGTCAGATTCATTCCCGCTACAAGATTGAGTTAATAAAGGTAAAGGTTCCATTACTATCATGCAATACTACATTTAGAATGTAGCGTGCATGAAATTCTTTAAGGAAGACAGAGAGTTGCCAATTTGTCCATCACCCTTCACAGGGAATTAGGCCCCAATGAAGAATGAACTCGCGACCCCTGGCTTACAAGGCCAAAGCTCTAACCTCTGAGCTATTGAAGCCTCTATCCATTGGAAGTAAATTCTCCTGATTTCAAACAAGATAAATGATTTATCAAACGATTTTAAAATGTCACAATTTAGCCACACTTTCAGTATTCTGAGCCAACTTTTGAATGTTCCCTGATAAATTTTCTTATATTCATATCAAGTCAATTAAAGATCAATGAAAGAAAGATGATTTCTAATTGTTCTATTCTCAAACAGTCAGTGTTAAATGGAAAAGGCAGATTAAATATGTAGCTTCATTATACAATGTTAATGGTGAATTTTCCCCCTGGGACCAGGTTACTTACCCAGCCTTCCTTCCTCTCCTACTTTGTTTCCACCTTTTGAGTTAGAGAAGGGTTGGTGAAGGTTTGCAAATTTTTTTTTGTATTTAGCATCTCACCTGACCCTAGAACAACCATTTCTGATGTTTAAGTTACCCCCCCCACCCCCCCACCACCTCCTTATCAATCAAGTATAAAGTCCAGTGCAGAATTGAGGAAATGCTGTGCTTTTAGAGGTCCCATCTTTTAAATGAGATTTTTAAACTGAGATTAACTGCCCTCTTATGTGAATGTACAGGATCTGAAGAACAGATGGGGAGTTTTCACTGGGAATTAAAGAACATTTATCCTTTAATCAACATACTAAGAAAGATTACCTGATCTTTACCCCATTGCTTCTTGCGGCAAATGTGAAGAAGTTGACAATTACTTCCCCACAAAAAAAAATGACGAGAAGACAGGTCTTCAAACGTAAAGGCCTAAACACAGCTGCATTTACTTTCTATGACTAATCTTCACACTCCTTGCTGTGTGCAGTATGATCGCAGATAACAAACCAACAAAAAAGACATAGTTGATTTGAAGAGATGTTGGTGTTCCCCATTTTTCAAAGAGAGGTTTAATTTATTCAAATCCAGTTTGATCTTTCTCTTAAATATTAAACATTTCTCAAATGATACAAAGGGCATCAATTCACTGTTGGTGTCACCTATTCCAGAGCAGTTGGGTAGCAGGACATCAGGTTGACTTGATGGTGTTCCTTGTCCCCAGAATAAAGGTGATAACATGAGTAAGAAATCCTCATTTCCTTACTAAGTTTCCTTTCTCGTCCTGCATCTTCCCGATGAAGATATGTTTAAGAACCACTAACATGGGAAACAGACCAAAGCTTAACACAAATTGGCATGTCCAATATACTGTCCATCACTACACTTTCATATCTTGGACAGGTTTGCAAATGAACTATCCCAATGTATGAACTCAAATTACTTTTTGCAACAGATGAAATTGATGACATTGTGACACTAATCTTGTCACTGTCCTGTCTTCCATTTGGAAAAATGGCAATTAAATGTTGTTCCCAATGAAATATGGCAAAGGTGTACCCTTCTTAATGCTTTCTAAACTATTGGAACAACTATTTGGTTCTCTGCCAAGTTATTTTCAAGCAAATTTTATTTTACCTTTGGTCCCTGAACTCCATCTCTCCCTGGTGGACCTCTAGAACCTGGAAGTCCCTAAGGAAAAAATAAAATTTAGGCTGAAACCTTGGAGTCACTTATTGCTCATTCAGCAAGATGATCACCACAAGTTTATCTTCCTTTTTACCCATTAATAACTCTTTAATTAAAAAACTAAAATGTTCAAAAATCCAAAACAGCATTTCACATGCAGAGAAGTAGCAAATATAATGCAGGAAAGTGCACGGTCATGCACTTTGGTAGAAAAAAATAAATTGGGAGAATATTTTTTAAGTGGGAAGAAAATTAAAAATTCCCAGGTGCAAAGGGACTTGGGAGTCCTTGTGCAGGACAGCCTGCAGTAAACTTACAGGTTGAGTCAATGGTGAAGGCGGTAAATGCAATGCTGGCCTTCATTTCAAGAGGAATAGAATACAAGAGCAGGGATGTGATGTTGAGGCTTTATGAGGCGTGGTTGAGACCTCACTTGGAGTATTGTGGGCAGCTTTGGGCTCCTCATTTAAGGAAGGATGTGCTGACATTGGAGAGGGTTCAAAGAAGGTTCACAAGGATGATTCTGAAAATGATAGGATTATCACATGAGCAGTGTTTGACAGCTCTTGGCCTGAACTTGTTGGAATTTAGGAGAATGAGGGAGGATCTCATTTAAATATTTTGAATGTTGAAAGGCATAGACAGAGTAGATGTAGAAAGGTTGTTTCCCATGGTGGGAGAGTCTGGGACAAGAGTGCACAACTTCAAGATTGAAGGGTTTCCACTTAGAGCAGAAATGCATAGGAATTTCTTCAGCCAGAGGGAGTTAAATTTGTGGAATTTTGGCCATAAGCAGTAGTGAGGCTAGGTATTTAAGAGAGATCAACGGCGTCTTGATTAGTCAGGCATCAACAGTTACGGGGAGAAGGCAGGGCAGTGGGGCTGAGTGGGAAAATAGATTTCTTCTTTGGCTTGGCTTTGCGGATGAAGATTTATGGAGGGGGTAAAAGTCCACGTCAGCTGCAGGCTCGTTTGTGGCTGACAAGTCCGATGCGGGACAGGCAGACACGGTTGCAGCGGCTGCAGGGGAAAATTGGTTGGTTGGGGTTGGGTGTTGGGTTTTTCCCCCTAATAGATTAGCTCATGATTAAATAGCAAGGTAGCCTCATTGGCTGCTCCTATGCCATGGTTTTCTTCATGTCCTGACTCCTTTCCATTTGGAAGTAAACATTATGGTCACTTTCTCTGCCTCAGGCTCATTCTTGGCTGTTGTCGCTGACCTCTGTCACACCTCAGTTTGCTGTTCCCTGCTGCATGAGGGACGTCGCCAAAATTCCACCATGAAGTTGAAAATAACGGCAGGCAGAGGGAGCGCAAGGATTTTGCCCCAGAGGCTTCCACAAAGTTCAGGTATTCATAGGCTGCATTTATGTCCTAACAGAGATATTAAAGATTATGTTTTGCTTGGAGATCCAGACTATCTTTGAGTTTCAGAAAAAAAAGTTAATCAGTTGATCTGTCTGGACAAACAAACTGCACATTCTGATGACAAGCTGATTGGGATACTTTACAGCTTTTATTGAGCTATTTTTTAAAATCTTTCCATTTAGATACTTCACGGAAATCACCTACCCCAATTTAAATTGGTTTATTTTATTACTGTACAGTCTGCTGATAAGCTTACAGGAAGATACAAAGAGATCAGAAAGATTGAACTGATGTAATATGTGGATGTTGTAGAAGGCTCCGGCAAACCTTTGTGCACATCAACATGAAGATCATTTTGTGGTTGCATGCCAAATACATGCTGGAGTGAGAGCCCTTCCTGTTGACAAGATGTGGTAGCAATAGAGAGATGTTACCTAGAATGGAGGGCAGCAGTTACAAAAAAATTTCAATTGTCTGAGATTGTTCTCACTGGAACGTAGAAAGCTGAGGGGTGACCTTACAGAAGTCTATAAAATGTTGAGGGTCAAAGACAGGATGAAGTCCTTTTCCTTGGATTGACGTGTCTAGAATCAAAGGGAACATATTTAAGGTGAGAGGAGAGGAATTTAAAGGCAATCTAAGGGATATATTTTTCACAGAAAGAGGTGAACATCTGGAATGAGCTACTAGAGGCAGTGGTAGAGGCAGATACAATTAGAACATTTAAAAGGTGTTTTGTCAGGTACTTGAATAAGAAGAGCATGAAAGTATATGGGCCTAATGCAGGCAAATGGAATGAGTGCAGTTGAGTGTCATAGTTGACATGGACAAGGTGAAGCAATAAGGCTCATTTTTGGGCTGTATTATTCTATATTTCTGTTTGCATCTTTACCTGATTGCTTCTTTGTCCAGGTTCACCTTTTTGCCCTTTTTCTCCAGGAGGACCCTTTAGAAAATAATTTTGTCAATTTAATATCTTAAATGTAATTTTTCCCCCGGCAGCAAACAGGTCATCATTTACAAATACTTAGTTTTTTAAAAAAAATGAAATATTTCTTAGCGTGTTTCTTTTGTATCTGATGTCTATACACGTATAGTATACATACTGTAGGTCCTCGTTGACCAAGTCCCCTCGCACCTGGAGGTCCTGGTTCACCCTCCAATCCCATTGGTCCTCTCTCCCCAACTGGACCTTCTGGACCCTAGGAAACAAATAGGTTCAGACAGAAGGAAATTCTGAAAGGAGCATTAGTCTTGAATAAACACCTGTTTGCTAGTTTATTACTGAAGCTTATATTGGTATCAAGCAAGAAATGAATCCTTACCCGAGGTCCAGGCACCCCACGTTCACCCCGGGGACCTCTTACACCAGGAGGACCCTGTAGAATTGATTACAAAACTGGGATTAAGAGCTCAAACTTTTTTTTAAAAAAACATATAATTTTATTTTAAAACAAAAACTTGGAGTGAAGAAACGCAGTTGAAATTTTTATAAGGCAATTAAACAAAGAATGGTGTCTAATGAAAAGACTGAAGTTCAAGAGCTGTCACCTGAATCACATTCTAAAAGGTACAGACTGATCATTATGTTACTTCCTTTTGTGGCTATGGTTGAAAATGGTGAACGGAATGTCAAGTGCTTTGGGATTATCTAATGCTTGAGAAATGTTTTATAAACCAGTAAACACACAAAATTGCAGGAAAAATTCAGCAGGTTCCATAATGTCCATAGGAGGCAAAGATACTGTATATAACCAGTATCAAGGTATGACGAAGGGCGCGGACCCAAGACATTGGTTATATATCCTTGCTTCCTATGGATGCTGGACCTGCTGAGTTTCTCCACCAATTTTGTGCATTTACTACAATCACTGAATCTGCAGACTTCCATTTCATTCTATAAATGAGCCTTTCCTTCTTTTAAGAGGATTTTTAATTAATGCCTGTAACGCGACTGATTGCACTCAGAGACTTGAGAGAAACACAAACGCCCTTTTAATAGCTTACAATCAATGGCCGGTAGATACAATTGTCCTCAGGTAAGGGGGGAAAAACCAGGGTGAGGGTGGAGCCAAGGGAGGTGCCAGCCATCAGAACATCATCCAGACAGTGAATTCCAGTTCACTGCAGTACCATAAAAGATAACTTTTTTTTTTAAGAAGACGGCAGAAAGGGTGATTGGTCTTATCATGGAAAGTATTCTATATTCCTTCTGTGAAGTTCAATGAACTTTGTGAGATTGAGTTCATTTGTTTCAGGTTTACCTCAAAAAGTGCCAGTGGCCAAAGGATTATCTTGCATGTCATGCAAAACTAATAGAGCATTCTACACAACTATACTCCATCCTGTTAAGTGAAAAGGCACCAAGAGAGTGGAGAGTGAAAGAGGACTTAAAAACGAGGTGTGCAAATCTTTTTGGACCTTAAAGGAGTGAACTTAGCCAGTGTGAATGACACTGCTGTCCTAATTTTGGGAAAGATAAAAATCACAAAGTTGCAAATCAAAACTGGCAGAATAAGGCTGCAGACAGAATTTGCCCTCCTACCGAAACTAACCGGGCACTTGAAGAATACAGATTGGCACACCCAATAAATAGATTTTGAACAAATGCAGAACACTCCTAAACAGGGGTGCAGGGCTGCTGGAGCTCCCTGGTGCTTCATTCCGGCACCTCATGAGGCCGCTCCGGGCACCTCATGGGGCCGCTCCGGGCACCTCATGGGGCCGCTCCGGGCACCTCATGGGGCCGCTCCGGGCACCTCATGGGGCCGCTCCGGGCGCATCCTTGTTGTTTTTGCTGAGCTCCGATAGCAAAAAAAAATTAGCACCACACCCCTGCTCCGAAGGTCACCTTCGGGAATAAAGCTCCAGGACCAGGCAGGGAGGGGAGCTGATGGTGATGGACTCAAATAGCAAAGAGCATGGCTGAAGCAATTCTTCTGGAGGCAATATTAGGGTCAGGACCACCAAGGGAGCCTTGAAAATTATTCCAATTTAACAATCTGGAGTGGCTGAGGTTTTTGATTGGTTGAAATAGTCATTCAGTCGACAAGATCCTTAAGAACCAAGGGCAAGAGGGTAATTAAACAGATGAGTTGTGATCCTGGCACTAAAATTGACTTGAACAAAAATAAAACCTGTAAGATGTACCAATTATTATACTAGAACTATTAACAATAACTTTCTTATCAGATCATGGCAAGCTTGATGTCCTCTGTCAAAATAAATGACAAATGTTCTTTCAGGCAAAAATAATGACAGCTGACCATATAATTAGCATTCATCAACTGGGAGGTACAGAGGCCCTGTTAACAATAGAGAAGAAGAATCCAATTGATAAGAAGTAGACAGAAGAAGTCCTAAGAGTGATAGAGAGAGCTGGCACTTCAGGTCCCAATAAAGATCTGAAGGTCTTGGTCAATGAAGGTGAGGCTCTGCTCACTGGAATCTTCACCCTTAAGCTCATGTCTGTCCTAGAATGATCCTGATACCCAGAATTGAGGATGAAGTTTCACTGAAGGTCGTCTCTTCAAAGGCACATACAAAGGGAAAACCATGTTCAGACTCGTCATAAAGATCTAAGCAAGGAATATCATGAGTCAGTAAACCTCAATTCCACGCAGGTGGTCTTTGTTGCAGGAAACCCAGACAAAATACAATAGCTTTCCAAAACATCATGAAAAGGGTAAATCACAACCGGAAAGAACTATCAGTACTCTTTGTGAATCTGATCAAAAATATTTGACTCAGTCAGACATGAACATGATGCTGAAAGAATGAGACTGCCTGAGAATGTTATCAATCTTACTGAAGATCCTCACATTGATATTTATAAACATAAATTATGTACATAATTGTTCACATAATTGTGGAGGTTGATAGAGATACGACAGGCTCCATCCCAATCAAGATTGATTAGGATAGAGTCAATCTCCATATTTACATTATGTTCTTAAAATCACCTGCCAGGTCTACCGTGTGTAGTGAAAGCTACAATATTCCCAAAATAATAATAATAGTTTTATCTATTGCGTGCATCAATCAGGCATTGGTGATGTAATTAGGCCTAGCCTGCACCAGCTTGTATACCTCTTCTTGGATCATTGTGCTGTGCGACTTGTGTGAGGATAAATGAACAACTCACTGGTGGCCCTGAAGGACCTGGTCCTCCTCTGATTGCTGATGAGCAAGTGCAGACTTGGGCTCGAGGAGGACATTTCGCATCATCTCTCTATAACCAGAGAAAAAAAAAATTCACTCAGCATAACTCATGTACCATACAATCTGCAGTAGCATTAAGAATAATATTGCAATGGATGTCTATTAATTTTTATCAGTGAACTTTCTTATATGTAAAACTGCTCTGACTGTACTTAAATGGCATCATGTATGACAGGGAAATGGTCCACACAAGTACAGTAAAACCCCTGGTATCTAGCACTTGGGGGGATTGGTGGATGCCGGATAGGTGAATTTTCCTGTTGTGGTGAGGTGCGCCACTTTTAAACTTCCATATTTTTTACCTATTTATTTTCTGCAATTTATTTGCCAGTTGCTTTCAGCTGCCAGGTGCATGAATTCCAGATGACAGGGATTTTATTGTATTCAAAATGGGAATGGTCAAGCTGAGCTTCAGGCACTATTGATGTGAAAAAGAGAATAACATTGTGTCCTGCAACAGCATGGATTTTATTATGTGCAGTACTCAAAGAGGCACCACCACAGAGCCAATATTCCAGTCATTGTGCTTTTTAGGAAATGCCATTCTATTCCAGTTGAATGATAAATGTGGTACACCCCTTCTCCTTACATTAACAGACGTACAGGAACCAATGCTTTACATTAACTTCTTTATTTCAGTGTTGGGAGGGAACTGAATGAATAACTTTCCCTCCAGTGAAATTTTGGAGTAATATTTCAATTAAATTGGGTATTTCTTGTTTTATAGCTTGAAAATTAATAATGGAGCTGGGGGTCAATTATAAAATAACAAAGTCAGATTTAATTGTGGCTTTTCCATTGATTTGGGGAAAAAAAAGATTCATTTGTTTCCATAGATCAAGCAGCAACATTTTTTGCCTCCGACCTACAGTATGGGTTGCAAACCAACATATCACCCAAGTTGACAATATTGAAGAACTGCCACATTATTAGTCAATCCAGCTGTTGGTTGATGCAGGCTGTTCCCGCAATAAATTCCGTGGCAGTGATTCAAAAGCAGACAGGTTCTATAATGTTTGGACTACATTAGTGCGTCAAACAATGGGACATTTGTCATTTTTTGTGGGACTTCAGTCATCGCTTTCCCCTAGAAACCACAACATCCCTTGGCTTAGCATTAAAGTCTCTATTTATTCATTTTAGTTTGACTCACCAATGTGGGGAGGTCACAACAGTTATCCATCTTGGCCCAGGAAGCATTGCAAACGATTTCAAATATCTGTAACTGAAACTAAACAACCAATTGAACAAGATGCAATCAAAAGGAAACATATCAAAAAATATTCAACAAATGAATTTTAAATGATTTCCATGGAATCACTCACTGGTACAGAACTATTGCCAGTATCCTTGTTGTTTACCAGCTTTCCAAGCTCTTCAAATCCTTCTGTGGAAATTTTTCCAATGCCATTGATGGGTTTCTCTCCAATTTCCATGCAGTCAATGTAAAGTTTGATATTATCCCTACTCACTGCAATATGGACCTAAAGAAACCACAAAGACTAATTCGGTTTAAATATTGCTTGTAATTGACAAACTAGAGGAAAGAGATTGAAAGACTTTTGGCATGGTTCCAAGACCCCTCTCTCAACATCAGTACTGTCTCCACATTAACAGCAAAGAGTCGATGGTTAGGGTTAGGGTACTTTCAAGTAGTTATGAATAAATATCTCCAATATCCTGACCTGGGACAAATACATTGACATGACAGTCAAAAAAAATACAACAACGCCTCTACTTTCTGAGAAGACGTTTGGCATGCACCCCTCATCCCTCAAAAAAGTTTACAGATGCACCAGCGAAAGCATACTTGCTTGATGCATTGTGGTGGGGTACGTCAGCTGCTTGGATCAAGATCAGAAGCTACAGAAAGTAGTGAATCAGCCCAGATGCAAGTAAAAACACAATGCTGGAGAAACTCAGCAGGTCAAACAGTGTACTTTATACAGAAAAGGTAGAGATACATAACTAACATTTCAAGCTGCATGGTGCATAGAACAATACAGCACAGTACAGGCCCTTCAGCCCTTGATGATGTGCTGACCCATTTATACCTTCAAAAAAATACTAAATGTTCCCTACCCCAATACCATCTATTTTTGTTTCATCCTTGTGTCCAAGAGTCTCTTAAATGCCCCTAATGTTCCACCACCATCCCCGGCACAGCATTCCAGGCCCCCACAACTCTTTGCATAAAAAACTTACCCCTGATGTCTCCCCTGAACTTCCCTCCCTTCTCTTTGTACAGATGTCCTCTGGTATTTGCTGATCCTGCCCTAGGAAACAGGTGCTGGCCATCCACCCTATCTATGCCTCTCAGAATGTTGTTCTTTGATGAAAAGCTTTGTTTTAAAAAGCTCCAAATGTTTGTTATGCATTTTTATTTTTGCTATCTAAAAATTTAAAAAAAAAACAATGTTTCGGGCCTGAGCCCTTCATCAAGGTTGAGCAAAAATCTGGCAGGTGTCTGAATGAAAAGGTTTGGGGGGTGGGGTGGGGGAAGGGAAGGAGGAGGAGCACAGACTGACAGGCAAGAGGTCATTTCTCCAGCATTGTGCTTTTACTTCAGTCACAGGGTCTGCAGATTTTCAGGTTTTACTCAGAACATGATGCAAACTTCCCTCCCCTCCAGAGGCTCAATTTGCATCTTCTGGTGACTTGGAAAGGCAGCCAATGTATCAAGGACCCATCACACTTCAGCCACATTCTCTTCTCCCTCCTCCCATTGTGGAAGAGCATAAGAGTGTGAAATGAAGTACCAACTGGCGAAGGACAGATTTTCCCCCTCAGCCATTGGGCTCTGGAATGATCCTCATAACAGCGCTTTCACGCTGCCCTTGCTTGGTACTAACCGATCTTTCTTTTCAAGGTACTCCTACACTCTGCCATTATGTTCCTTACATGGAATATGAATGCTAGAGATAATATGCTAGACCGTTCACAGAAGAATCCTCTCATTGTACTCAGTAGTGACACAAAAATTTAAATTTTATTTGACCAATTTTTTGATCTTCTTGGCCTTTTCTTCTTATTACCATTAGACTTTCAGAAAAATATGTTATTTGCTCTTTATTTCTTCAGTTAATTTCCTTGTTACTTGTGCCTTGAAGATGTGAGATTCATTCATTTGTGTGACCTTTGCAGCATTTAAAATTGAATAGCACCTTTATCCTCAGCAGTTAGACGTTGGTCACACAAAACTGTTAAACTCTCTCTGTAAAACTGCATCAGCAAACACCATTTATATTTTTACTTAATTTTATTCTGTGAATTGATTAATTCCCCAGATGATAAACATTGTAAAATTATGTAAACTTTGAACATACAGGAAGAGGAGAAATCCTCCAATGTTGAGATTTCTGGTCAGTCGAAAATAAATAGCATTACCTTGTGGAAACTTCCAAAGAAAATCTTTTTAACTTCAGGTTGACTAAAAGTAACTCTCTGAAATTCACTCTTGTAATTCATTGTGAAATAGCTCAGAGTTTGCTGTTTATCTGAAAATTAAATTGAATAGCTTAAATTAGAATTGTGTAGTTTTAAATGCAAAACAGCCATTAATTTGTAAGATTTAGAATATGTGAGGGTGTTACATTGACAGAATCGTTCTCCCATATGAGTTCTACTCATTGGAAGGATGTTAGAAATGGGAGTCATTCTATTCTCATGCAAACACACATTCCTTTAACCAAAGCAGGTAAGGCTCTCCTTTAAAAGTGCATTAAAAAAAATCTGTTTGCTACAATTTGTGTTCTATAGCCTTACTGTCGAGCACTACTCCAACAAGAGGGTGAAAATCTTCATCCACAATCTGCCAAATTGCAAATGGTTCTCTATGAGTATTAGGTAGTAATCGAAACAGCAGGGTAATGGTATGCTCTGGATGTAGTCCTGTGGGATGGATATTCCTAGTAAACAAAAGATACACATTAACAAAAATAAAAATTAGAATGCACTGAAAGTGTAATCTTTCTTAATTTAATTGATGATGGTGGAAAGCAAATGGAGGCATTTGCTCAGTTTGTTCAATTTACTTCCCCAACGCTCCTCAGTTCCAATGACGGAGCGCACATAGGAGTACTACCAGCATATACTGGACTTCATGCTGTGGTGGGGACCTTCATCACATGGGTGGTTCTAAACAAGTCAAGCACTTTCTGGTAGTTCATGCAGTGAATGAAATGAGGCAAAGAAATGACCATCACACTTGTTGGAAATAATCTCTGGGTTCTATTGCAATTGCCACTTACCAATTTACTCCTTTTTATAGTGTTGCATTATATTAACAGAATGTTTTTAAAAGCATTTTAAATTAATTCATAGGAATGAAGTTGAGGGAACAGAGCAGATGGTGCATTCAATACAATATAGTTTATTTAATGCAATCAACTTTAAGTGTATCATCGCATATCGGTTCAAGGAAATCAACATACAAACATGGGCCTCAAGTTATGATTGTATGGTGTTGTGATACACAAAAGTGCTGGAGAAACTCAGCAGGCCACTCAGTCTCCAAGGAGGCAAAGATTTTAAAAAACCCAACGTTTTGGACCTGAGCCCTTTGTCAAGGTACGAGCAAAAAGCCGACAGGCATCTGATTAAAAAGGTGGGGGGAGGAGGGAAAAAGGGGCGGGGAGGAGCAAAGGCCAAAAGGGAAGAGGTCATAGGTGGATATGTGTGGGAGAGCAGAGAAGAGTTATGGGGAGGGGATAGCTCTGTAAATGGACAATGGAATGGGGGGGTGATAAAGAGAGAAAATGAACCCCAATGAAAGCCTTAACCCAAAAAAAACCCAGAAAATCAATATTGATACATTCTGGTGTTACTTTTATGATTGAAGCAGGGCTTTTGCCAAAAATAATGAAACCTCTTCTGGCCTGTTTCATGTTCCGTAAGCATTCTGATCTCACACTTTCCAGCATGAGTAATGTTTGGGCTTTTGACACAATCATTCCAAACTTTCTAATATCCTAACTCCTGTGGTGCACTGTTAGACAGAATCAGACACACACAAGGTAAAATCTGAACAACAGGCTTTAATCAACAAAAACCTCCACAGAGCCAGTCCGGCTGTGGCTGCAGCAACTCAGTGTGAAGCCTCGGGAGGCCGGCACAGGCATATATCCCGGAGGGTGATTGACTCCAGACCGGGTGGGGCTTGATCCATTCAGGCCGACTGATTGGCAGCTGGCCAGGTGTCGTTCTGTCCCCTTACACTTCTGCAGGTACAGAGGATGCCCCCTGCAGTAGGCCGGTGGAGTACCACCACAACTCCCCAGATCCCTGATCCAAATTTTTATCTTCTTTCCTCCAGCCATTCTGCCAGAAACACAGACCTCCAGGCATCCAGAGCTCTGCAGGTCTTGTTTGAGCTTCTGGTGGTCAGTTCGGCCTTCCAACCCCTCACAGGCCCAAGTCTGGTCCCTGACCACTAGCTCTCTCTCCCGACTGACCAGCCTTTGGCCCTCGATATCATGTTTTCCTTTGCTCACATCCTGATGTTAGGCGTTATTTAAGGTTGCGTGACAAATGGCACGCAATTTCCAGGCTTTTAAGCTTTCCAGAGGCTAATTGTCTTAAATTCCTTACAAGTATTAAAATTTCTTTCCAGGTTTCATTAATCTAGATCTTTGTAGTTTTCTGACAATAATTCATTCCACAAGTGCATTACATTATAGCAGTAAGCAACTTCTAGTCAATATTTGATTGTACTGTCACAATGTGAGTTACATTCTTTCATTCTAATTATGGTTTGATATACGAGTTCATTCCACAACAGTTTTCGGAACAACTGTTATCTGTTAAGGATGAAAGGATTGACTATCTTAAAGGAATCAGAATGAATTGTAATTAATTTACCAAACACTGAGTGTAATGGTAATTTGGGTTAAAATCTATCTTAATATTTGGGGCTGCTCGGTTAGCACAATGCCTTCACAGCGCCAGCGAATGGTTCAAATCCTGCGCTCTCTGTTAGGAGTTTGTTCATTCTCCCCATGTCTGCGTGGTTTTCCCCGAGGGGGGGGGTCCGGTTTCATCCCACTATTCGAAATGCACAGGGGGTGCAGGTTAATCAGGAGTAAATTGGGCAGCTCAGACTCATAGGCTGAAATGGCCTGTTACTGTGCTGTCTGTCTAAATTGAACTTTTAAAAAAAAAAATTGGCAACAAAAGGAAATCACACAAATTGAGATTGAAATGAAATAAACTGAAACATCCGGATGTAGTTAGAACTTTCAATATTTGTTATGGTAAAAAAAAAATTCACATTTAGGTTTTTATTGTAGACAAAGTTTTACTCTCAATGAAAAGTGAATTGCAAAATTTCGTCATAATTTGTGCATTTAAAAGCTATGTTTAAAATTTATCCACAATAACAATGTTTCATTTATAGAATATCTTATTTGTAGTAAAGCATTCCCAAGGCAGTTCATTGGAGAGCACAAATTAAATTTGATACTTTGCCACAGAGAAAGGTGTAGAAACATTCAGATTTTAAGGATTATTTCAAGAACCGACTGAAAGTCAGTTAAGAGTTCATGTTCTTTTATCATTATTCCTCCAGCCATAACAGTATATTCAGCCATAAGAGTTATTCTGTTTGTTGAGCAACTTTATTTCTTTGTATTGAACAAAATGTCACAGAACTAAACAATTTCCAAGAGAATTCACACAGATGTTTCTTAGAGTGATTGGGAATGAAGATTTTCAAATAGAAATATGAAGGGGCAAGTGCATGGGCAAACAAGGCTTCAGGAGACTGAACTTGGAGGATTGAGGCCATAAGGTAATTAAATGCAGCACACACATATTTGAACAAATGTCATGAAGGATATCTACAGATAATCAGAGAAGATGCAGCTTGGGGAGCCAAATGATCTTAAATGTTGGGTGTGTCTCAAGTAGCAAAGGCAGAGAGGCAATGTGACATTTCCCCCATTTTTCAGTTCATTTTATTTGTGTAGGACTGTTCCTTTAAGAGAATAGATTTAATTAAAGCTTGCAGGTTTTGGAGTCTGAAACTGAGCTGGTTATCGTGTTCTGAAAATGGATACATTTGAAGAGAAGCAAGGCAGTGTTTCTAAAACCCAGATGCAGAGACCATGAGACCAACTGAATACAGAGTTTTGCTCTAGAGCCATTTTGAGGAAGCAGCACAAGAGTCAACAGCTCTTTGACCTCCTTTGTGGGAACGAGAAGCCCACCTTGGCCTCATTGTGTGGTCATAGACAGAATTGCCAGATTTCCTCATTTTGCTTACCGAGGGATAAGAAATTACTTCAACTAATCTACTACCCACCCCCCCTCAGCCCTGGAAAGGGGATTTAAAATATGCAAAAGAAATTCTGCACTCCACTCTACCGACCCAAGAAAAGGGTATTAAATGCAGAAGGTGACACTCATCTAAAAAAACACCTGGAACAAGGGTTTTCATGAGTTAATCAACCTTCTGAAACCCCACTCTCTTTCACCCTCTTCAGGAACAGCAAACTTCATTTAAGGCCTGCGTGCCTCAACCATTCAAGGCCTGCGTGCCTCAACCATTCAAGGCCTGCGTGCCTCAACCATTCAAGGCCTGCGTGCCTCAACCATTCAAGGCCTGCGTGCCTCAACCATTCAAGGCCTGCGTGCCTCAACCATTCAAGGCCTGCGTGCCTCAACCATTCAAGGCCTGCGTGCCTCAACCATTCAAGGCCTGCGTGCCTCAACCATTCAAGGCCTGCGTGCCTCAACCATTCAAGGCCTGCGTGCCGCAACCATTCAAGGCCTGCGTGCCTCAACCATTCAAGGCCTGCGTGCCTCAACCATTCAAGGCCTGCGTGCCTCAACCATTCAAGGCCTACGTGCTTCAACCATTCAAGGCCTGCATGCCTCAACCATTCAAGGCCTGGAGGAGTCATGTGATGGAGTAGTAGCCGGTAGGGGAATACCAGCCCTCTCCAGAAAAGAAGAAATAAAGAAAATACAAAGTTCAAGAAATACAAAACATAACAAATAAAAGATAAAGTTATAGAGAAAAGAAAGAAAATGCACCCAAAAGGAAAAACTAAAAACAACGGGAAAAAAAAAAGAAAAGACGCCAGAAGAGAAAGGAGAAGACCTTATCTGCATGAAGAAACAGGGAGCCGTCGTGGAGAAGAGAGCCCATTCTCCGAGGTTGGTGATGACCCCACAGAGTCGTAACCACCTCCCCTGACCGCTGGACTGCAAAAATGGCTTTCAGAGTCAAACAAAGTGCACAACAGTGCATGCGCGACTTAGTGTGCTTACTAAGGAGAAGGAGAACACCAACGGGTGGGGGGCTCAGCCGAGGAGCGGGCAAACACAATGCGACCAGCTGAGGGACACCCGACACCAAATTGCAAGAGGAACAAAACAAACTGATAAAACCATTTGAAATAGAGAAAGTACCGGATATATTAAAAAAGCTGCCGAACAATAAAACACCTGGAGAGGATGGATTCCCAATAGAATTCTATAAAACATTAAAAGAGTTATTAATTCCTTCTCTCCTGGAAATAATGAACCGGATAGAAGAAACACAAAACTTGCCAGATTCATGTAAAACAGCAATAATTACAGTAATACCAAAGACGGGGAAAGATCCACTAACACCAGCATCATATAGACCAATATCTCTACTTAGTTCAGATTATAAGATAATAGCAAAACTATTAGCAAACAGATTGGCTGACTGTGTACCAAAAATAGTAAAACAAAACCAAACTGGATTTATTAAGAAAAGACGAACAGCAGATAATGTCTTTAAATTTATTAATTTAATTCATGCAGATCAAGGAAATAAGATGCCAACAGTAGCTGTTGCTTTAGATGCAGAAAAAGCCTTTGACAGGGTAGAATGGAATTATTTATTCAAAGTATTACCGAAGTTCAATCTACAAGAAAAATATATTAATTGGATTAAAGCATTGTATAATGGACCATTGACGAAGGTAACAGTAAATGGATATGTATTGAACCAATTTAAATTAAGTAGGTCAACTAGGCAGGGATGTCCATTATCTCCCTCACTGTTCACTTTAGCAATAGAACCATTGGCAGAACTGATAAGAATAGAAAATAAAATAAAAGGGATAAAAATAAAGGAGAAGGAGTATAAAATCAGTTTATTTGCAGATGACAACTACATAAGAAATTGAAGGAGTATGGAGAAATATTGGGGTACAAGATCAACGCAAATAAAAGTGAAGTGATGCAAATGAGTAATGCGGATCATACAGAATTTAAAAAAGAATCACTATTTAAATGGCAAACACAAGCAATCCAATACCTAGGTATTAGGTTAGATAATAATTTAAGCCACTTGTACAAATTAAATTATCAGCCACTAATAAAGAAATTGCAGGAAGACTTAGAACAATGGAAAGAATTACCGCTAACATTAATAGGGAGGGTAAATTGCATTAAAATGAATGTCTTCCCAAGGATACAATACTTATTTCAATCATTACCAATTCCCTTAACAGAGAGATTCTTTAATAAACTAAAGAGAATAATAAGGAAATTTTTATGGAAAGGGGGGAAACCAAGGATAGCGTTAGATAAATTAATAGAGGTACAACCAAGGTGATTTGCAGTTACCAAACTTTAAAAATTATTATAGAGCAGCACAATTAAGGTATTTATCAGATTTATATCAGACAAGGGGAAAACCAGATTGGACTAAGATAGAGCTAGAAAAAATAGGGGAGAAGGTACCAGAACATATACTTTATAAGTGGAATGAAAAGCTGGTACGATACAAAAGCTCACCAGTATTGCATCATTTACTCAATATATGGAAGAAGATTCACTTAGAAAGGAAAAAAACAAATTACCAAATACCAAAATTATTATTGACGCAAAATCAGCTAATCCCTTTTACAATAGATAACCTTTCCTTTACAGAATGGGACAGAAAAGGAATTAAAAGAATAGAAAATTGTTTTTTGGGAAATAATTTATTAACATTTGAACAATTGAAGTACAAATATGGAATAACTCATGGTACAATGTTTGTATATCATCAACTGAAAGCTTATTTAAAGGATAAATTGGGAAACCGACTGAGATTACCAGAAGGAAGCAGCTTTGAATATTTGAATATGTGATTACAGACACAATGATAATTAAAAGATTTATAACAAACATGTACATCAAGCTGCAAGAAAAGAAGAACGAGGAAACAAGCTGTAAACCCATACAAAGTGGGAAAAGGATTTAAACAAAGATAAAAAATGAAACATGGGAAAAGTTATGTTCTGGAACTATGAAGAATATAATAAACACGAGGTTACGCGTGATACAATATAATTGGTTACACATGTTATATATCACACCCCAAAAGTTAAATAAATGGGATCAGATAGATGTTTTCGCTGTAAGAAGGAAACGGGAACAACAGTACATGCAATTTGGGCATGTGAGAAAGTGAAAAAGTTTTGGGAAGATATTAAATAAAATTCACAAAAAACAACATACCAAAAAAATCCAGAGATCTTTCTTTTAAGTAATATAAGAAGTAAAGAATTAGGCCTCAAACTGGATGAAGCACAAAAAAGATTTATTATGATAGCCTTAGCTGTAGCAAAACAATGTATAATGTCAACTTGGAAATCAGAAGAGAGCCTGAGAATACAGCAATGGTCCATGGAAATGAATAAATGTATTCCATTGGAAAGAATAACATATAATTTAAAAAAATAAAGTCACATTATTTGAACAAATTTGGGAACCATACATGGAACACAACAGAGAGGGCTTGCCTTGGACCTCCACCCCCTAAAATGATAAAAAGACAAAATGACTTGATCCAGTGTGTAAAAGTAGATGACACATTTTTCTTGTTTATTTTCATTGTGTGATGACATTGATTAATGGGTTTATTGTATTGTACATGTTGAATGTTTATTGGTTTTGGAGGGGGTGGGAAGATAGGGGGGAAAAAAGGGGAGAAAATGCCACTGTTTATATTTAAGAGGGAAATGTTTGTATGTATTTTGGTTGATATGGTTCACAGTGTGAAAATTAAAAAAGTATAAAAACCATTCAAGGCCTGCATATTATATAATTGTTGTTTAATCATATTATTTTAAATATAACACCGTCTGGATTAATCTTTATCGCTGCTGTCATGTAGATAACCGGCAGGTCATGGAGACTGGTGGGATAAGTAGGGAATAAAGGTCGGCGATATTACCTTCATATGGTTTGGAAAGAAAACGTCCACACATACCTGGTAGCCTGTATAAGCTGAGCAGTTTCAAAAATATTATATGATGGTGAACCTGTAAAGATGTCGGACTCCATAGAAACTCCTTCAAGTTCCGAAAACTCTCTGTCTGCTAAGCCAAATGCCTCCATCATGTTAATTCCTTCAAGAGAATTATCAAAATGCATGAGTGATTTTTGAACTAATAGCAATTTTGTTATGAAATAAAGTTAGAAGTTTCCACAAGCTAAACTATGAGTGGCATTGACAAAACAGAACCAAAATGTGTTTCATACCTGGAATAAGAGAGCCTCTGATGTTTGTTAATGGACAAGCTGAAAAAGAAAGATATAAAGTCAGTTTACTCACAAATGGTGCATTCTTAAATGCAAACACTTTGCTATTTTGTAACATGTCCCAAATTATTCAATCAATTTAATCTAATAAATGTGATCAGGTGAATTAGATTGAAACACATATCAAATGTATGAAGAATTTTTGCCTTGTTGAAAGCCAAAGGAAGGCAGTGTATTGAGAAAACTCCTCTTTGATTGATGGACATTTTGCTTCCAGCCAAACAAGCAAACAGTTTAACACTCCACAAGGAAAGTGTCATCTAAATCCACTGCTGTACCCTTAGTATGATGAAGTATCTATATATTAAATGGATGAAGTCTCTCAGCTGAACTCACAATCATCGGAATTGAAGGGAGAATGATACCAAATGAAAGCTGAAGAAATTAAAAGACTGGATTGATCACCACATATCTTTGGTTTAACCAACAGATTTATTAATTCACTCTGATAAAGGATGATAAAAGTTAACACAAACTTAATAAAAATAAAGCAAGTAAATATGGTACTTCCTTTATTGATCATGCGTCAAATTTTCATTATTTATATTCTGTTTTTGTAACATGACAATGACCTCATAATTTGTAATCACATTATAAATTAAGCTGCAGCCTTCAGAGCATTGTTCCCACAGCTGGCAGGTTTTATCCGAATTCAAGAATGAATCGGCTCGATTGGGAAATTCTGCACAAGGGTTCCTCGATTGTACAAGTTACTCCCATCTGACCAATTTAACAATGCATGATAGGGACATGCCATTCAAGATGTAGCACATCTTTTAACGGCTGCTTAAGCTTAGTTTCCAGAAACATTTCCACTTTTTGCTTCCTGTAAAACCAACAAATGAAGCAATATTCTTACTTGTAGTGACAGCTTGACAAATGGATGCAATAACGTTGTTTCCAATGTTGCTCAAGTCACTGAAGTCACGAATATAAAAACCAGCTCTGAGACTCAATGTGCTTGCAATGTTATTCATTTTTACCTCATCAACATCATTAATGCCAAGGACAAAGAAAAGGAAACCTGTGGAAAACGTGAATATAAGTTACAAAGACAAAGCCTTCAACAGATATTTTTGCTACTTGAAAATTACCATTTAGCAAGCCAAATAAAATGTTACTGAACCTTTGCATACAAATTCTGATAATCATTAAAAAATATATCTTGCATACAAAAAAAAACACCAGTTACAGTCCAGATGGCTGACTGTTAGTGAAAGGTAAATGACTTTTAACAACAAACATGTGCAACATCATTCACTGAAGACTAAAATGTACCAACCACCACAGGCTGTGGTTTATTACACTCAACAATTACCGGTACTTGGATTTCTGTACAGAGCTCAGTTTGAAAAGATTGTGCTGAACAAAAGTGTTCATCAGATCCCTAAACAATCCTGAACAATGTCACAGAAGCACAATAAAATATCAACTATAAGAGAATATGCTTTCATTAGCTGTCCCAGGGGGCTCGTTGTTATGGTTGATCTCAAACTCATCTGGTCCATCTCCAGTACCACTCTCCCCTTCCTGGATCCCTCCGTCTCCATCTTGGGAGACAAGCTTTCCACTGATATATACTACAAACCCTTCATCTCCCACAACTACCTGGTCTACACTTCCTCATACCGTTCCCCCTGCAAGGATTCCATCTCCTTCTCTCAATTGCTTTGTCTCCGCCGCATCTGTTCCAAAGATGAGGACCAGAGCTTCTGAAATGTCTGCCTTCTTCCACAAAGGTGGCTTCCCCTCCACCACCATCAACTCAGCCCTCATCTGCATCTCCTCCATTTCCTGCTCATCTGCCCTGGCTGCCTCTGCCTCCAGAGGCCACAAACAGAATCCCTCTCATCTTCACCTACCACCCCACAAGCCTCCTCATCCAACACATTATCTGCCGAAATTTCTGGCCCTTACTAGAGGATCCCATCACCAGACACATTTTTCCTTCTCTTCCCCTCTCGGCCTTCCGCAGGGACTGCTCCCTCCGCGATTCCATTCTGCACTCAACCTTCCCCACCCATCACACCCCCAGCACCTTCCCCTGTGCCCACAGGAGGTGCAACGCTTGTGCCCACACCACCTCCCACTGCAGTCTGGGGCCCCAAACAGGCCATTAAAATTAAGCAACACTTAACTTGTACATCCAGAGGACTTATTTACTGCATCCAGGACTCCTTTTATGGCATTCTCTCCATCAGAGAGACCTGTCGTATATTGGGAGATCGCTTCGCTCAATACCTCCTCTCCATTCGTAATCACAGCAACCTCCCAGAGGCCAGCCACTTCAATTCAAAGTTATATTCCCGAACTCATGTCTGTCCATGACCTTGTGTACAATCCCAACCAGAACACCCGCAGACTGGAGAAACAACACCTTATTTTCCGTCTGGGCATCCTCCAGCCAGATGGCATGAACAATGACTTTACTGCTTTCTGCTAAAGCTGCTCACCTTTTCTATCCCTTCCTCCTTTCCTGTCTTTCCAGTTCTTCCACCCACCCAGCCATCCTCCCCTTCCCCCTCAATGCTTCTGTCCCCTCCCTCCTTTCTTCCCCCTACTCTTTTGTTCGGACGCCTGCCAGCATTTTCTCATACTTCGATGAAGGGGTCAAGCCCAAAACGTCAGTTCTGTATCTTTATCTTTATCTTTGCGACATAAAGGACACCGTTTGACATGCGGAACTTCTCCAGCATTTTGTGTTTTTACTTCAACCTCAGTGCCTGCAGAATTATGAGATTTATTTGTTATGGTTGAGATTGTTTGAAGTTTTGTGCAAGAAACCCAATAGAGAATCAGTCCACAGGAGCAAAAATCCTTTCCTTCTTTTATCTCGCAAGCTACATCGAATAGAATCAGCGCCAGTATTACATTAACACAATTTTTGTACTGAGTTGTTGTTACCTTCTTTCAAAGATATCTACTTGGTACAACATAGGAAGTAGGAACAGGAGTAGGCCAAAAATGGCCCATCGAGGCTGCTCCGCCATTCAATACGATCATGGCTGATCTAATTTATGACCTAACTCCACCTACCTGCCTTCTCCCCACATCCCTTAATTCCTCTATCATGTAAAAAATTTATCTAACCGAATTTTAAATATGTTTAATGAGGCAGCCTCAACCACTTCCCTGGTTAGAGAATTCCAAACATTCACTACTCTCTAGGAAAAACTAATTTTCCTCATCTCTGTCCTAAATCTACTCCTCCGAATCTTGAGACTGTGTTCTCTCGTTTTAGTTTCCCCGGCCAGCTCAAAAAACCTTCCTACATCTATCCTATCCATACCCTTCATAATCCTATATGTTTCCATAAGATCTCCTCTCATTCTTCTGAACTCGAGCAAATACAATCCTTGACGATTTAATCTTTCATCATGAGTCAACCCCTTCATCCCAGGGATCAACCTAGTAAACCTCCTCTGGACCGTCTCCAAAGCCAGTATATCCTTCCTCAAATATGGAGACCAGAACTGGACACAGTACTCCAGGTGCAGTCTCACCAGTACCTTATACAGTTGCATCTTCTTTGGCTTGGCTTCGCGGACGAAGATTTATGGAGGGGTAAATGTCCACGTCAGCTGCAGGCTCGTTTGTGGCTGACAAGTCTGATGCGGGACAGGCAGACACGGTTGCAGGGGAAAATTGGTTGGTTGGGGTTGGGTGTTGGGTTTTTCCCCCTTTGTCTTTTGTCAGTGAGGTGGGCTCTGTGGGTTAGGGAAAATACCGTAAACTCTAGCAATAATTTAATAATAATAGTTGTTGCCTAAAAATCACCTCGCAATCCCAACTGTTGTAGGGTTTGGCTTATTTCACCAAGAACGGCCCCACGAGTGATAACGATCAACATTTTGTGAAGATGTTTCCTTTCCATTATTCCATTTTGGGAAAACAGATCACTTGACGTTCTTCCACCTTCAGCTAGAAAATAACATTGTCAGTTTATGAACAAGCAGGTCTTAATCATCACTAATCTTCCCTTGCAACCCTAAATTTCGATGAATTTCTGTCTCACTTCCCATGATTCAATCAGTGGGAGAAATTACATCAATCATTTCGCTCCATTCATTCATGTGCAAGTTCCTACAATTGTTGAATTTCAGAACAGGGAGTTCCTACCTTAAGCAACTAAATATTTAACTAAGAAATTGGAGATGGGAATATCCTGTGCAGCATTTTCTGACATTCTGGCATGCAGTATGACAAATGTAAATGCACATCCATGCTCACTTGGTAAAGTGAGCAGAATTCAGCCATTTTTCTGTCTGCTATATAAACATTTAGCATTGCAGTCAGGGAAATCTATTTTCATAGAATGATGTTATAACCTATCTGATAACTCGGTTACAATGGTGATCTACCACAATGTTGGAAATTTCCTCAAAGAACTATAATTTCAATATTTCATGTCCTAAAGCAGAATATCTGGAATAAGGGACCTCTGCTTCTATATATTCATTAAAAATATGGTGCGGGAATGGCAGTGCTGCCACTGGTGTGGACTCGGAAGGAGCAGGGAGTAGAGACGCACCTCCTCCATGAGGTCCTATGGGCCTGTTGTTATGTCAATGGCCCTGCAGAATGCTGTTTCGATAGTGGCAAACCAAAGGAGGCCTGTGCCCAATGATATCAGCACATCCTTGGCAGCCCAGACCATGAGGGTTGTATGCTCCCAGGAAGCACAGCCTGTTGCAGGGCACCAAAGCAGGAGTGCCCCACCTCACTGAGAAGGAGAAGACCCTACACGGTAGGTGTCCTCAGCAGTGAGCCAGAGAGGAGCCCAACAGCTAAACGACTCACACCAGACTGTGGGCTGCCTGCGGGATGCTGGACAGTAGATCGTGTGAACCAGGGATCAGGGATGGTGAGGGAGCTGATAGCAAGCAGGGCATCTGATGGGCCTCACGCATTCATAATTGTCTCTAAGGTTTGGAACCAGGGGCCGAGGATGGCGACTTGGATGCTGGAGGTTGGGTTCACTGCTGGATAGGCAGGAGGCTGCGCAGCTGCAGGGGTTTTAGGAGCACAAGAGACAGTGGGCTTAAAGGAGATGATGAGATCCATGGACATTCAATGTCTCTGAAGGGAATCTCCTTTCCATCTCTTTCCCTTCTTGGTAAGGGTGCCAGACTAGTGACCTCTCTTTACGTCCATTTAAGGCAAAGAAAAGTGAACAAATTTTGTGCATTGAGTATATGACAGTATAGGAACATGTCAATCCCTGCCCTCCACCACTAACTAAATTAATTTACATTAAAAGCCATAGTCACTTTTTTTGAACCTTTCACCTCTGAAGCCTACAGTTACACACTCAACTTCAGTGATCGCAATGGAGATTAATACTTCTTTGGGAAGTAAAAATACAGGGGAATTGGTGGAACAGACAATGGTGGATTAGGATGAAGGAGAACAAATTTTAAAAATTAAATTACATTTAAATTAAGGAGTTAAACTTTGAACCATCAATTGGTGGTAATTCTGCCATGTCCTCAGGAAAAAGGAATCTCAGAGTTGTACATGATGTCATGTATGTACTCTAACAATAAATCTGAAATTTGAGCTACTAAAATCGGCAATGTATACTACCAATGTTTTCATGATTCCAAATAAGATACGTTGGAGGCTAGATTCCCAATCCAGTGAGGCTCTCTTCTTCACAAGCATATTTCATATGCAAATTGATACAGCTGCAATAAAAATCATACACAGGCACAGAAAGATCTTACCCATTAAGAATTGGGGTCCAGTGGAAAGCATGGAGGATGGACTCTGTACTCTTGAATGAGTGTTGAGAGAAACTTAGACTGGTCTCATAGCAGAACATAAAAATAAATGATAAGTTGGCTTATAAAAAAAAACATTTTGTTGGGAATGGTTATTTATTCACTACCTTCAAAAGCCAATTGGATAACAATTGAAAAGCAAAAATCTAAAGAGATATCGTGAGTGAACTTTAACGAATTGAACTTACTGGATAGATCTTTCAAGTCACCGGCTTTCAATGGGCTGTATAAATCTGTGCGGTTTCATACTTAGATACTGAATTTAACAGATTTATTAATTGCAGAGGATTGAACTTCAAAAAAAGCATTACTTTCTTAAATGTAAAAGATAAACTAAGATCATGAAATTAAGATTCCAGTTTGTAAGAAGTGAGGATACCTGTCTTGACATCTGCTCCTCTATAAGGTATGTCGTAAATTGCTCCCAGCAATTTCTCTTTATTTTCAAAGGAGCCATGCTGAATTTCATCTCTCAAGTGATCACTAAATTGGCTCACCGATACCTGTGAAAGTAATTCATTAAATCAAACAGGCATTCCCACTGGTTATTTTCAGGACCATACCCAAAATTAGTGACTGAACGACTTAATATTTTTTATAAGCATAGAGCTCCATTGTTTTGTTCCATGACAAATTTTCATACAACCTCTCCATGTAAAAATATGGTCTGCGATTTTTGAATATTGGATTAGCAAGAAGAAGAAAAAAACAGAAGAAAGAACATAAAAGGCTTACTTGTATTCCTTCTGGTCCAATTTTGTCAAAAACACTAATACTGTCATATACAAAGTCAATGATTTTCCTGAAATTTACTTCTCCGACCAACCTGGAGCCGTCAATTATAAATGTCATGTCTGTTTTGATTGTGTGGCAATCTAAGGAGAAAGAAAGATTGCTTTCTATCCAACAATTGAGGAGGCTGTGAAGTCACAAAACTCAAGGCTTCTGTTTATCTAAAACAAACAGGATATTTTTAAAAGAGATTCTGAAATATGTTGTGGCCTGTTAATTTAATCAGTCCCTATGTTTTTCAAAAGATAGGTTTAAAATGTTAATAGATTCATCAGATAGGAAGGTTCTTCATGAACATGCTGTCTCCTCAGAGAATATGGTATAGCAACCATTTTAATATGGTATACTCAATTAAAATATTGATATCATTTCCCAATACGTACAATTGCTTGGCTACAGTTTATTCAGTATTTAAACAAAAGATTTGATTTTAATGCCAATTATCAAGAGATGAATTATAGATTAAAATATCATGTGGCGTTTTCTTCAGCTTTCCAAAATTTATTTTGGGAAAACCCAGTGCTACTGCTGGATAGGCATGACTTTCGTATTTAAACTGCAAGATTGAATCACGTCAGTCTGACCTGTGATCATCTTTGCCGTCAGTGCCGGAAATGCATCAAAATGCCAAAGAGTTAGGAAAGCAAGATTTTTGATGTGTTTGTAGAAGTGGAAGTTCCAAACATGTTTACCAGCTGTTGCTCAATCCCTTCCCATTCTCTGTCCTGATGCCAGTCAGAATCAGCTCAGATTTCACACTCCATCTGCACCCTCTCACCACCCCTCTTCACCCCCTGCTGCCACCTTCATCAATAAAATCTACTCCTTGAATCAAATAGTGTGTGCTTTGATTTACTGGGATGTTACTATTCATGAGATAATTATACTGCAGGATCCATATTATCATCCATGATTTAAGAAATTCCCAAATGGATAAAGAAACTTGGGAAACAATCAAGAGCTCCAAAATGTTTCCCCCCAATTTTGGTTAAGGAACTGCCTCACCACAGAAATGAGCAAACACATGAAAGGCAGGGAATGGACCACGTACAGGCAGATGAGATTAGTTTAGTTTGGTAGCATGATCGGCAGAGACAGGGCTTTGTCCTATGTGATATTTTTCATGTTTCTACATAAAAACAACAAAGAATAAAATCAATATTTCCATTGTGGGAGATGAGGCAATGCTCTGATCAAAGCCTTGCCCTGTGTAGTGGTGAGTATATACTCAAGCCATGACAATTGCATTAACGTACATATCAATCATTACTGCCATGGAAAAAAATAGAAAGCAGAAGAAAACTATATAGCTGGAGAAAATATAAACTGCATGCATCATTTTTTCCCCCGTGAACTTTATTCATTGTTTCAGAAGATAAAGTCGTAATAAATTTCTAAATTCATTGTTAACTTAGAAGATTCATTATTACCAAAAACCAGTAAAGAGGAGAAATTCACATAAATATAGTTTGAATGGTTGACACCGGGCCAACTGAGTGATCAAAGCATTTGTGAAAGATTTCAACACTGGAAGCAGATCATAGAACAGTTATAACACCGACCAAATAGGATCTCAGAAGACAGCAGAAAGTCAGTCTTTTCAGCCACCAATGGACAAAAATTCAAATGTGTTTCTTGGAAAACAATATGGAAAAATGTAAAGAAGGAGTTTTCATCGATTCACGTTTAGGGGTTGGATAAGCGAGGCAATTGAATGGCAAGCAAACTTGGGCCTCACATCAGAGTCTCTTCTTCTCTTAATGGAAATAGGCTTTAGTAACATAAAAACCACTTATAAGACAGACAGGGTGTGACAATTACAATCAACGTAGCAACTTTCAACATTGACAAACTAAACGGACAGTTGGCCTTTCTTATTGATTTACAGCGATCTGTGTCTGCTTTGTTTGAGCAACCAGTTGCCAACATAATTCACTGCAGCACAGCAAAAAAGAATTTCTGTAAATATACACTAAAATCACTATTATCTTCAAGCAACCGGCAAAACTAAAAATCACGGAAAATAAATAGGTAAAAATGAACAAAAGTTTAAAATTGGCGCCCCCTAGTGGTTAGTTCACAAATCCATGTCATATGCAATCTCGAGCAACTGAAAAATTCACTTACCTGGTATCTACCAATTGGGGCTGAATACTGGGGGTTTTACTATTATAATGATGCCATTCCGCAAAGTTTGCGGCTCTTCTCCATGCCAAATGCGTATGGGAACCAGCACAACCAACATTACCCAATGGGGGTTTCAAACTAATCAGCTTTTATTTTTCTGAATTGTTCATTTATATTTATTATCCTCCAAGAAATTAGTTTGATTCATTGGAAATATTTAAGAAATCAAGCACTAACTAAGTTATCGAATGAAATCCAGAAAGCAACACTGCCATCTTATGGTTTCAAAAATAAAAGGAATCTTTCAACACAATTTATTCTGCTAAAAATAGGCTTGGATTTTTAATATGATGTCGAGTCATGAAACAAGATGACAACAGTTGTCAAGCTCCAAAGTATAGTTTTACATTATGGCACCATTGGTACCATCTGTGGCAATATTGGCAAATACACTAGGCAATTTGGTTTTGTTTGCAGAAAGACAATGATCTCACCTGTATTTCAAAAACAAAGATATACATTTTCATTCAAAACCTGTTTTCATATTTATTTTACACATTTACTTTTTGAATTACAAATGAAAATTCAAAGTTTACTTGTCCGTGTTACATGTAGCTTATGCAGAAATGTTCTATGATTATTCACCTTGATACAAGGTCCACAGTAAATTATGTTCTCAATCAGGTGTCCAATGCCTGCTGCATCAACAAATATTTCTTACATACAATCCATGTGTAGCAACTACCATTCATAAAAAAGCCTCTCAGAGGCGAAGTGGGGTCTTCACCTTTTCGCGTTTGAGGAATTCACGATGAAGTCCAGATGAGTTTTAAAATGGTTTATTAATTAACACAAAAAGACTCAATATCCATGGTAATGTTATTAAACTTGGTAATGGTAATGGTCAATGCCTAACGAAAAGTCTCTTCAGTAAAGGTCAATAGAAAATATTGGAGGCTCACTCACCCATTGTCTATCCCACCATTGCAGTCAATGCAGGCTAACGACTCTCCAAATCCCTGTGTATGTGCCAACTACCCCATTCAATAGCACATTCGTGCAAATCCCTTTTTGACCAGAATGTTTTCAACAATTTTTCCAGTCAGCTAGGCGTTTCGAGGCATTGAATTATCCATGATGATCACCATGTTTCCTGGTGTGAAGTTATGTCTGATGTTAGACCATTTCTGTCATTCTTGCATTTGGGGAAGATATTCTTTAATCCATTTTTTCCAGCGCACATACTGAACTTGTCTCCACCTGCAACAAGCATGTACGTCTTCCTTCTGAAACTGGCCTGGTGGCATCAATGGCTTACTCTTAATGAGCAGGTGGTTTGGGGTAGGTAATTTGGATCTGTAGAAGCCTTGGTGATTGGACGATTGTCGAGGGTAGCCTTAGCCTCACCAAAAACTGTGTGGAGACCCTCCTCATCGAGACTTTGCTCATTTAGGGTGGAATTGAGAACCTCTCTCACTGATCTAATTAATCTTTCCTATACACCTCCATGGTGTGAGCCAGCAGGGGGGATGGAAGATCCAATTAATTCCTTTCTGGAGCAGTGCATCATGGATCTGACCTTGATTCCAGCTTTCGACTGCCTCCCTCAAAGTGCACTGAGCTCCCACAAAATTGGTGCCATTGTCAGATCGTAGTTCTTTCACTTGACCACGCCGGACTATAAAATGCCAAAGGGCATTGATGAAAGGGTCTGTCCAAATTATGATGCTTATTTGATGTGAATTGCTCTTATAGCTAAGCATGTGAAAACAACACCAAAAGGCTTCACAACACTCCTTGCACACTTCACTTCAAAGGGTCCATACGACTCCATGCCATCAGTCTCTCCAGATAAGTGACTTCAAACATCGGATCCCTTTGAGGCTTATATCCCTGCCTTGGAACAGGTGGGTACCACACCCTGCTGGAATGAGATATTGAGCAGCAATGTTTGCATCCACATCCAGCTGCTCCTTTCTGCACATTTTGGCATGCAACAAGAGCTGTCACCTCAGCCTGAGCCTTTAAATGAGCAGATGTTGTACTGGAAACTCTGGAGCTTGGTCCAGAAGAACCTCGTTTGCTTCTCCTGCATTCAACATTTGACACCTGGTTGTATTTCATCCTGCACATTAATACTTGACTTTTTCTGCACATCCTTTTGCATTTTCATCCTCTTTAGATTTCAGAGAACAAACACAACATCACATACAGCCCTGAGATTCATTTTTCTATAGGCATGGCAGAATTACCACAGATTGGTAGTGCCAAAAATAAACTATACACAACACAAAACATGTAAGCAAATAAAAGAACTGTAAAGAGATAGCGAATGTATATAAACTGACTGTGCAATATAGAGAGAACAAATTAGAGTTCTTAAATGAGTCTCTGATTGAGTTTGTTGTTGAGGAGCCTAATGGTGGAGGGACAGCAGCAGTTCCTGAATCTGGTGGTGCAAGTCTTGTGACACCTGTACCTCTTTCCTGATGGCAGCAGCGAGAACAGAGCATGTGCTGGGTGGTGAAGGTCTTTGATGATTGCTGCTGCTCTCCAACAGCAGCATTCCCTGCAGATGGGCTCAATAGTGGGGAGGGCTTTGCCTGTGATGTCCACTGCCTTCAGAGGGTTTTACACTTAGGGACATTGGTAAACACCAATGGTCATACCAGACCGAGATTGTGGAGAAGTTCTTACCAATCTTTCCTGATTGTGGTCTGAAGGCAAGGAAATCCATGATCCAATTACACAGTGGGGTGTTAACGCCCAGGTCTTAGAGTTTGCTGATCAATTTGGAGGGGATGATAATGTTAAATGCCAAATGGTAGTCAATAAAGAGTACCCTGACAAATAGAGCTTTGCTGTCTTCGTGTTCCAGGGCTTTGTGTAGAGCCAGTAAGATAGACCTGTTGCTATGATAAGAGAACTCTAATGGATCCATGTCACTGCTCAGACAGGAGCTGATATACTTCATCACCAGCCTTTCAAAACAGTTCATTACTGTGATCTAAATGCTACTGGTCAAAAGTCATTAAGGCAAGTGACTACACTCTTCTTGGGTATGACTGATGCCTGTTTGGAACAGGTGGGTATCACACCCTTCTGGAATGAGATACTGAAGATACCCATGAATACTTTGGTAAGATGGTCAGCACAGATTTTTAATACTCAGTCAGATATTCCGCCCGGCCCCGATTCACCACTATTTTGTGACACACCTTTAAATTCAGTCGATGACCTCTGCAGTGGTTTTAATCGTGCCTCAGTGGCAATGTCAGCAACAGTGGTGGCGGCAGCCATTTTATGCGTCTCCATCCAATGGTCCACTAGGCATGCACAACACAAGCAAAAAATCAACAGTCCCCAATGGACAAGCAGCAACTCCTCCAAAAGGTGTTCAAACTAAATAAAAACACTGAAGAGGGCATATGCCTGGAGAGCCTTTGTGTCATCCAGTTTTATTGCTGATCATTAAAGAGCCTTCTCCATTAAGAGCCAAAATTATCCTGTAGTAAAGACTTAGCCTTTCCAAATCTTCTGTCTGAGACCATATGTAGTTCCTTACAAGTTCCCTTGGCTGTCCTCTTGTGTACTGTTCCAGATAATAGAGACAATCTCTGGGTTTTTTGTTCTTGCTTTCAATAATGTGTACAAAGGATTTAATGAACACTTAGTACTGAAGTGGGTCACCATTAAAAATGTGAATATCCTTCTTGGGCATGGAAGATAGATATGCAGCTAGACTAAAAATGCAGTGATTTCATTTTGCCTTTCTATGAACACGTTTGGGGAAGATATTCTTTAATCCATCTTTTCCAGAGCACGTCTGACATATACTGAACTTGTCTCCACCTTACAGCACGTAATGTAGCTGGAGATGTTACATGTACATGTTCACCCAGATTTCTGATGGATTGACTGGAGTGTCATGGGGCCTGTGGTGAGAGAATGGATTTGAGCTACAGCTCTGTCCACATTGTTATTATTGGCATTTATGGATTGGTAACACCTTGCTTTGGAAGATTTTGTCCATGTGCATGCATGTCTTGTAACTGTGGTACAAAAGGATCTGTCTTAGCATTAAATGTTTTCTTTTCCAGTTGTTCTTTCTCAAAATACGACTCCATACACATGTTTATCCCATGGTAGAGTTTCTAAAATACTGCTTCATGATGAAATGCTGGATTGGGCGGGATTCAAGAGCTCAGCTGAGAATCTGAATGATTATACCAGGGCTATTGCAGACTTTATCAGAACAGCTGTAGACTAGTAAATCATTTAGGGTTTTCTCCAACCTGAAACTCTAAACAATGAAATCTAGAACCTGCTGAGAGCCAGATCATAGGCATTTCAGTCCAGAGAACTGGAACACTACACAAGAAGCAGGTACGACCTATTAAAAACCATCTCCCGGGTAAAGTGGAGATTCTAGACGAGAATGGAAACATCAAAGAAGGATGCCCAACACCAGGGCATGGCTTAAATGACAGAACCTGCTACAAAACCAAATCCGGTACAGTAGAAGAAAGCAAAGCTTAACTCTCAGATGAATTTAATGCATTTAACAACCATTTTGACCACCAGAACAAGGAGAAATCACTGGGCACTCCCATGTCCCCTGATCTTTTACTATTCGTATCCAAGGATAAGGTTTGGGTTGCCTCCAGGAGAATAAATCCAAGGAAGGCATCCAGTTTGGACAGAGCACCTGGCCGAGTTCTAAAAGCCTGTGCTGACACCAACTTGAGAAAGTATAAATGGATATTTTCAACATCTCTCTACAGCAAGGTGTTGTACCCACTATTTCAAACAGGCCTCAACCATACCAGAGCCCAAGAGGAGTGTGGTAACATGCCAAAATGACTACCAACCTTTGGCACTCATATCCACAGTGATGAAGTGTTTTTTTAGAGGCTGGTATTGAAGAATATCAGCTCAGTCTGAGCAGCAACATGGATTTGTTCCAATTTGGCTATTGTAGCAACAGGTCTATGGCAGATGTCATATCAAGGATCCAATCACCTAGCACACATTCTGTTCTCACTGCTGCTATCAGGAAAGAGCTATAGGTGCCACGACTCGTACCACCAGGTTGAGGAACAGCTACTACCCCTCCACCATCAAACTCCTCAATGACAAACTCAATCAGAGATGCATTTAAGGACTCTAACCTTTCTTTACAATTCTTTGTTTATATTTCATGAATACAGTTTTTTTGCATGACCAAAAAGAATAAATTCTGTCTGGCCTACAGGAAAATGAATTTCAGGGTGGAATGTAATGTTGCAGACTTATGTTATTATTAATCCTTATTTTGTAATATATTATATTTTAGAGGAGTACCTGGTGGAAACAGAGAGACACACACAAAGATCTTTACACACAGAGAACACTATTTTGAAGAGATGCTGTGTCTGTTATGTCCAGCTGTAAATAAAGCAATAAAACTATAGTTGATTGTTCCATAGAAATACTGAAGACAATGAATGTTTACTCAGAAAGGCATCTGGTCAAACTGAAAACCATTTCCTTCATGAAGTGGTTTCTGGAGAAATGACATCTGTTTGAAATTTCATGTCATGTGATTACAACACTTCTGGAAAGCATCTTTAATATGATGAAACAGTTTCACATCAGTTCAGAAATGCAGCAACATTCTGTAAGAAAGGACTGCTTTTGTGTTCTCCTTGTCAAAGGAGGAACACAGGGCCAAAGTGGCTGCAAAAAAGATGGCCACTTCTACTGTCTTTCTTTGTTAAGAGAGAGCAGTGCTACTGTGGCCATTGTAATGGTCATTTCATCACAAACCTGGGTTTGTGAAATCATTGTGGAAATCACAAGTTCTGTAACCTTCATGCAAGAGAGGAGGATTGTAAAAAAAACCCATAATTCATATGAAGAAACATTTCTCTGAAAGCAACTCTACAAGAATTCGGGAGTTTTGAGAAGTCTGATGACTTGATGCCTCGCCTACTCCATAATTAGTTTTAACAACAATTAAAAGATTCTGAGTTTCAACACAAAAGATTTACAAGACTGAACTTTGAAAATTACTTTTGAATATCTAAGTAAATGTTATATTAGTAAATAGTTATTCATAAAAATTATTGTTTTGAGGATATCGTTGTCTTGGTGAATTTCTATTGCTGTTGGTCTATGTTGTTACAGTAATGTCATGTTTTTACTCTGATAATAAATCTGAACTTTGAACTTGAAACTACACGATTTCAACTTATTCAAAGCTGGTTTGCATCAACGACAGAAGATACTATAAGCTTTGCAGAAGTTTTACAGCAGACATAATGGCAAGTGTAACAGTATCTAAAAGTTACTTCTATGGAAATTAGATAGCAATATCTAGTGATTATACATGTGCAGGTAAATACAAAACATTAAAGTATATTGTTGTCCAAGATGCATTCTCTTTCTCTTTGGCTTGGCTTCACAGATGAAGATTTATGGAGGGGTAAATGTCCATGTCAGCTGCAGGCTCGTTTGTGGCTGACAAGTCTGATGCGGGACAGGCAGACACGGTTGCAGCGGTTGCAGGGGAAAATTGGTGGGTTGGGGTTGGGTGTTGGGTTTTTCCTCCTTTGTCTTTTGTCAGTGAGGTGGGCTCTGCGTCTTCTTCAAAGGAGGTTGCTGCCCGCCGAACTGTGAGGCGCCAAGATGCACGGTTTGAGGCGAGATCAGCCCACTGGCAGTGGTCAATGGGGCAGGCACCAAGAGATTTCTTTAGGCAGTCCTTGTACCTCTTCTTTGGTGCACCTCTGTCACGGTGACCAGTGGAGAGCTTGCCATAGAACACGATCTTGGGAAGGCGATGGTCCTCCATTCTGGAGACGTGATCTACCCAGCGCAGTTGGATCTTCAGCAGCGTGGATTCGATGCTGTCGGCCTCTGCCATCTCGAGTACTTCGATGTTAGGGATGAAGTCACTCCAATGAATGTTGAGGATGGAGCGGAGACAACGCTGGTGGAAGCGTTCTAGGAGCCGTAGGTGATGCCGGTAGAGGACCCATGATTCGGAGCCGAACAGGAGTGTGGGTATGACAAAGGTTCTGTATACGCTAATCTTTGTGAGGTTTTTCAGTTGGTTGTTTTTCCAGACTCTTTTGTGTAGTCTTCCAAAGGCGCTATTTGCCTTGGCGAGTCTGTGGTCTATCTCGTCGTCAATCCTTGCATCCGATGAAATGGTGCAGCCGAGTTAGGTAAACTGGTTGACCGTTTTGAGTTTTGTGTGCCCGATGGAGATGTGGGGGAGCTGGTTGATGGAGGACCTCAGTTTTCTTCAGGCTGACTTCCAGGCCAAATATTTTGGCAGTTTCCGCAAAACAGGACGTCAAGCGCTGAAGAGCTGGCTCTGAAAGGGCAACTAAAGCAGCATCGTCTGCAAAGAGTAGTTCACGGACAAGTTGCTCTTGTGTCTTGGTGTGAGCTTGCAGGCGCCTCAGATTGAAGAGACTGCCATTCGTGCGGTACCGGATGTAAACAGATGCACTATATCTTTCTAAAAAGTGCATTTTTCTACACCTCTTCAATTGACTTACTGTTCGAATAGCATAATACAAATTATTTACATCAATCTTTCATCACTGAAAACAAAATCTGGTCTATTAGATTAAGAGCTCAGTGCTTGTCCAAGCATATGTTATTACAACTGATTAAAATAGTTTTGGCACAGATATACATTAATTAATAATAATCTTACCTTTCAGAGCAGCAGGAGATGGACCAGAGGCAAAGGTAGATCTTATTGGAAGTGGCACTAACACCAAGAAATAAAATTATGACTTAAATATTACCTTTGCTATTTAATTTTGTGTTATACAATTTTACTACAGACATCATTCAACTTTCAGTTTGAATTATATCTCCGAAGTCAGGCAGCAAATAATAACATTGCAAAGACAGTGTACATAATACAATGCATTTTCTTCTACTACTTTCACAATTTAATGCTTCAGTCAGTTCACAAACCATATGTTAGGTATTGTTTGCAACTTATAAAATTCTTTCTAAATCTAAAATTTAGGTATTTGCCTTATTTTATTGAGAAAAATAAATGCTACCAATAAATGTTTAGCACATTCATATGATGAACTATTGGTTCAGTCTAGGTATAAGAACATAAGGATAGGAACTAGTGACAGGAGTAGGCCATCTGGCTCATCAGGCCAACTCCTCCATTCAATGAGATCAAGGTTGGTCTGATGATAGCTCATTTGAACCTACCTGCCTTTTCCCCACATCCCTTAATCCCTTACTATGTAAAAATCCATCCTACCTTATCTTAAATATATTTACAGAGGTCACCTCCACTATGATCCCAGTCAAAATAAAGTAGATTGGAGCCTTGTTAAAATTCTTCCATGATCTAATTAACTGTTCATCCATGGCCTATACTACTTTCAGGGGTTCATTGCTTCAATTAATTCTCAAATTATTGTTTTAAAAGTAAAACAATAGCTTCACTCCAAAACTATTTTGTAAAACACTGGGCCTGTTTGGTAAGTATAATATCCATTAGCTTAACATGCATGCATCAAAAATCAGGATTCCCAAGCTGGGTAATAGTTTCTTCCTGCATGCCATGGGATTGATGAACAGTATCCTGTGAGTAAATCATCTCAAAGTATTTATATATATTTATTTTAAATTACATCTTTATGTATGTGTGTGATTATTATGTACTGTATGTGTGTGCACTGTGGTCCAGAGAAAAGCTGTTTCATCAGGTTGTTCATGTACAGTGGGGTGGGGGGGGAGTAGGGGCGGGTGAGGTCTGGGCCTGATACCCCACTCACTCAGGAAAAGTGCATGTGTAATGCATTGCCCCTCCTTTCTCGGTGTAGTGATCGCTGCATGGCCACTGTCTGGCTTGCCAGGTGGGAAGTCACTGCAAATGGCCTCTCCTGCCTTACTGCATCCATAGCTACACCTTCTCCTTGGTATCCCTCGTTTTCACTGAGTTTGCTATGTCATGGCGCGACCGAATGTCTGGCGGTATAAATGGTTGGATAGGCTGAGCTCGTTCGGCTTGGTTGGCAACCAGCCTAAAGAAAATTGATTTCAAACCCAGGCAGAAGGGGTTTGTCAGCCTTGTCAGCCCATCCACCTAGGAGGACACTCCGACATAACACCTACGACCCGAGGATCTGGCCATCATTTTCCCAGTGTGCTCGGCCGTGGCAGATAAACCCTGGGCGTGAAGGATGTCAAGTACTGCACACACTGCACTCCACCTAAAAAAATCCATTCTGCAGGCTCGAAGGACATGCCCATGTCGACAATCCTTCCTAAATCTTGGTTCGTGAAGCCATGCCAAGAACATGAAGACCAATATTACAATGACCATTGTTGTAAGAAGGTTTGAGCAGAGATATTTGAAATAAAAACAGAAATGCGGTGGCACAGTTGGCCTAGCAGTTAGTGCAGCACCTTTACAGCACCAGCGATCAGAACCAGGGTTTGAATCCTGAAGGGAGTTTATATGTTCTCCCTGCATCTGTGTGGATTTTCCCACCGTTTAAAATGTACCGGGGGGTATAGGTTAATTGGGTGGCACAGACTCATGGGCCGAAGTGGCCAGTTACAGTGATGCATGTCTCAATTTATAAATTCAAATTTTAAAATGTTGGAAAAAGTTTAGGTGGGTCTGAGGGCATCAAAGGGATGAGAATCAATTTTTCTTTTAAATCTCTCTTCCTGATCTATTGGGTTTTTCCGCAATTGCTTCCCTTTTTCAGTACCATGTGTTGCTACGATGCTATAAGTCCTTGGGGAGACATTCAAGAAATAAATTAATGATTTTTTTTAGAAATTAAGGAAATCAACAAATATGCATTTTGTGTTTGAAAGTGGCCTTAAGGTGAAAGACTAGTCAACTTTAATTCACCTTATGTGTGGCCGATCGTTCCACCCACACCGATCTCTTGTGCTCTTTAACTTACGTGTGGACTGAAGAACAGAAACAGCAGGTCCCATCATATCTTGCAGTCTCGTGTAGACAGTAATCCTGTACTGAGTATTGGGAAACAGCTGACTGAAACAGCACTTGTCTATTCCTGTGTGCAAAGTGATTTCCTGCATCTTTCCTTCTGCAATTGAACAGAGACTCTGGCATTAAAGAGAAAACTGTTGCTTACCAAGACGAAATAACACTAACAAATTAACTTGTGCTGTAATTTTTTTAGAAATATATTATTCGAGAGGGGTGGGAAGTGGGAAGAGGGAAGGGAGGGATGGGGGGGGGGGGAAAGAGAAAATGTCACTGTGAATATTCAAAGAGATGCATCTGTAAGTATATTGGTTGATATGGTTCATAGTGCGATAAATAAAGAATTACCAGAAATATATTATTCCGGGAAAATCATAGATCCTGGAGAAAATGCATAGATAAAGGTTTCTTTTCTAAGCCAAAGCACGCACCACATCTCACTTCCCAGTCTTCAGAATGGGAACAAGAGCTTGAAAAGTTCTAAAGCAGTCATCCATTGGTGGAACATTCTCCCCCACCCTTCATAAAATTAAACCAATTTAGAGCAATTTAACACAGATTGAATTAAATGAATTTTGCTGGTGATTTTTTTTTCAGGTTGTAATATGGAGGGAAGGGGGAGCGCAGGAAGGGGGAGCGCAGGAAGGGGGAGCGCAGGAAGGGGGAGCGCAGGAAGGGGGAGCGCAGGAAGGGGGAGCGCAGGAAGGGGGAGCGCAGGAAGGGGGAGCGCAGGAAGGGGGAGCGCAGGAAGGGGGAGCGCAGGAAGGGGGAGCGCAGGAAGGGGGAGCGCAGGAAGGGGGAGCGCAGGAAGGGGGAGCGCAGGAAGGGGGAGCGCAGGAAGGGGGAGCGCAGGAAGGGGGAGCGCAGGAAGGGGGAGCGCAGGAAGGGGGAGCGCAGGAAGGGGGAGCGCAGGAAGGGGGAGCGCAGGAAGGGGGAGCGCAGGAAGGGGGAGCGCAGGAAGGGGGAGCGCAGGAAGGGGGAGCGCAGGAAGGGGGAGCGCAGGAAGGGGGAGCGCAGGAAGGGGGAGCGCAGGAAGGGGGAGCGCAGGAAGGGGGAGAGCAGGAAGGGGGAGAGCAGGAAGGGGGAGAGCAGGAAGGGGGAGAGCAGGAAGGGGGAGAGCAGGAAGGGGGAGAGCAGGAAGGGGGAGAGCAGGAAGGGGGAGAGCAGGAAGGGGGAGAGTGGGAGACTGTGATTGTCATGATGGAGAAACTACAGAATTTGTTAGCATTGTGGAGAATGTCTAAGAGATTGTAAAGGTTTTGTCTAAAGATCATAGGGTTGCTGAAGATTAAAGGGTTTGCTGAAGGTTTTGTTTGAGCACAATTTGTGGCTTTGTTTCATTTGAATGTCATTCCAGATTTCAAATATTCTCTGCCTGCTGTGGAAATAGTGCTGCTGGTGGGACAACAGTGAGGGTGGAGTGCAGTAGACAAGTCGCAGTGGAACAGTGAGAGAGCCTTGTTCCAGTGAGCATCCACCTCATTTACGCTTGAGTTGCAAATCTCAACTGGAAGGGCAAAAGAAGGAGCCTCATTTGCACTCATCCTAAAATGAAATGCATCCAGGATCCTGAGGGAATCCCATCAGATGAACTAAGTGCCCCGTCCATGTCCAATTCAAAGATGAATTTAAGGAACTGGAAGCTGATGGGGTGGAAAAAAATAGATAAAATAACAAAAAAAATCTTCCTTTTATCTAGAGATCCCTCTTTCTTTCAAAACATTCACATCCTTCCATTCCTACTATTTCCATTTTCTCAGGTGTAATAGTTGGGTTAATACTTCCATGACTGACTAGGAGATCACTTTTCTCCAATGAAGAACTGCCTGAAAGTGACTGAGAATGGGTTGGAGGAACAACGTAAAAGTTGCAATTGCATTCACATCTGTTCACACAGTGACACTCTCCATCTGGGAGATATTTGAACTCTGGATGAGAGTTGACTCCAGCTTCTTGTGAACATGTGTGAGGACAAAAAAAAACTCCACAACGGGAACAAAAACCCACAAATTTCAGCTCCAAATTTATCAGTGATGAAAATGTACCTTTCAGTGACTCCAGGACAATCTTGTAGCTTGAGGCTCTTGCATGTCCTTCCCATTGAACACACATTGAGGTCAATTGGACATGATAAGTTTGAAGATCAGTTATTCGCAAGTGCACTGCAAAACAAAACATCCTCTTCAACTAAAAGTCAACAGCTGATAATAAATGTAAAAATAAATCTGTCTCATTAACTGTGCTGCTTCTTGGAAAATATCTCACACTTTAATTGAAGTCCATTTGACATCACAATTCACCTATCAGTTGCAGAACAACAAATTGTTTCAGAAGTAATTTTCACCTTCAGCATTTGGGCTGGAAGGGGAACTTTTCATGTTGTAGAATTTGCTCAAATTTTCATCGAGGTGAGAATGGGTTCCGACAATGGGCAGGTATCATCCGACAAGGGTTCTTTGCTCGTTTCAGCCACGGGACTGTCAGTCACCTCATTCTCCCTCACCAGGAAACTTGCCTTGATTTCCACCTTCACAGCAGCCACTTGGGTAACTATATTTTCTGTCTTGCTCCCTCCCACACAAGAATGCAGCACACAAACACAGTTAAAAATATCTTTAAATTTCCTTAGAAACCTTTCCAAATTGACCTTTTCTATTCAAGATTCTTCTAAGAGAAGTTGCTGAGTAGAAAATACTGATAAGTGAAATATTCCAAATGTGAGAAAACAGCTGTGCAGCCAGGGCAATTAGGCTAATTACACATAACCAGATGCACAAAAGAAATTCAGCTGAAATTATAGCATTACTTTTTAGATTTCTATTAAGAGAACAAGTAATGGTTATTCAACCATCGTCACACATTTTATAAATAGTCCAAAGAATTTAACATACAATGAATTAGTTTCTTGATGCCATAACTGCTGAGATATAATCAAACCACAATAGCTGAAGCCCATAAGAAAATCTTCTATTTTCACGCCCACCTGAGCAGGGCAGCTAACTTTAGATGAATGTCTCATGTCTGCTGGGCCACAGAAAAATCACACGGCAGGCAAAGAAATGGGCATAAGCAGGATTAGGAGAAATGTGTAGATTTTGGAAAGAAAGATGACATACAATTCTTGATCGAGTTTAAACCTCAGTATTATTATCATTGCTGACATCAAACCTTTCAACTTGCAGACAAGAGGACTACCAACTGAGTCACATTGACAATAGTTGTGTTCGCACACGTTGGTTATTATGGCTTTATTTGTTCAAGCTGCAGAACCTACAGGTGGTAGCTTTTCCTTCAACAGCTGTACTGTTGCCGTTTGGATAAATTGCAATCACTCTGACATCGTATTCCTGGCCACTCTGAAGGTTCTTTATTACGACTGAGTCTGCGTCCTCTCCAGTCATTACTTGTTTAACTTGACCTGCAAACAAGAGGAAGTCTGCAATTCTTCTCACATACACAAACAAAGAAACAACACTAATTACTGGAGACAATAACATGGCCTATGTTTGAATTATAAAAAGAACCAAATGATCAGTTAACCTTAGAAATCTGACTGTGATCACATTAAGAATTGTTAGTATAGTAAAATTCCCATTATCCTGAATTCAAGCAACTGCCAAAAAAAAAGTGGGAATAGATTTTTTAAAATTGCCACCTTCGAGCGGTCAGTTCACCGATCACACAACACACAATCTCAAGTAACTGGCAAATTCACTTATCCGGCATCTACCAATCCCCATAGGTGCTGGATACGGAGGGGTTTAACTGTACTTGGAGCAGCCTCCAATTTTATTACTTTCTTTGGCTTGGCTTCGCGGATGAAGATTTATGGAGGGGTATGTCCACGTCTGCTGCAGGCTCGTTGGTGACTGACAAATCCGATGTGGGACTGGCAGGCACGGTTGCAGCGGTTGCAAGGGAAAATTGGTTGGTTGGGATTGGGTGTTGGGTTTTTCCTCCTTTGTCTTTTGTCAGTGAGGTGGGCTCTGCAGTCTTCTTCAAAGGAGGTTGCTGCCCGCCGAACTGTGAGCCGCCAAGATGCATGATTGGAGGCGATATCAGCCCACTGGCGGTGGTCAATGTGGCAGGCACCAAAAGCGGTCAATGAGAACTGTTTAGTGTATTTCACACCTCAAAAAACAAAAGTCTAAACACTAACAACTGTGAACTCCATTGCAGAGTTCTCTCCAGTCTTAAAATTTTCTACTAGAACTTTTCTTTCTGATCCTCAACCAATGCTGCATCCCCTTTACTTGGCCGCGGCAGGAGTAAACGCATTCAGGCCGATTCCAGAGCGCACCACTCCATAACTGGGAACAGCAGTCGTAGATCTCCAGAAATGGTTCGACTTAAAAGGGGAGGCAGGCCTCTTCAGCCCGGTTAAGCAACCTGCATAGGAGAAGGTCACTCCAATTTTATAATAACACTATAAAAGTTCAAATAGATGATTGTTCAGATTGCCCCTTCCTTATCTGCCGTATTACTTTAAGCCACATAAAATATATCACTTGAAGGGAAGGGATGTTCAAGTGTCACAGAATTTGACTGCACTTTGTGGAAGTGGAGTTCCTGCCAAAAGGACCTTCACTTAAAGTAAAAGTTAGGAGATTTTGAGGGGATTTGAGGAAGATTTTATTTCACGCAGGGTGGTTGAAGTAAAATCACAGAGATACTGGAGGAACTCAGCTGGTCTGGCAGCATCCATCGGAGATAGATATATTACCCAATGTTTCAGACCTGAGCCCTTCTTCAAGGAATGAGCAAAAAAGCAGGCAGGCATCTGAATAAAGACTGGGAAGAGAAAGGGGGAAGAATGGGAGGGGGAGGTGTCCAAACCAGGTGTTAATTTGAAATGTGGAAAGATGAGATTTGATTTTGGTTCTATGAAAGGGGACAAAGGCAAAAGTGGAGAGAGAGAATAAGAAGAAAGGAGATGGGGGATGAAGGTTAGAGGGGGGGGGAGAGGGTTTGAATGGAAACAGGAGAAGTCAAGGTTAATGCTATCCAGTTGGAGGGTGACCTGACGGAAGACGAGGTGTGGTTCCTCCGTTATGTGGGTGGTTCAGTCTGGCAGGAGCATGAAACTATGGGCAAAGATGTCAGCAAAAGGGAATAGGATGGAGATCAGAAATGGAATATCGTGTTGCTTCACTTGGAAGGACTGTTTGGAGCCCCAAATGGCAGTGAGGAAGGAGCTGTGGGCGCAAGTGAAGAGTTGAAGCTCACTGCCTGAAAATATGCTGAGTTAAGTATTCTTAAAATATTTAAATGCATATTTGAAATGCCAAGGCTTAGAAGGTCAAAGGCTGTGCGCTGGGAAATGTGATTAGTATGGTAATGGTAAGACATTCACTTGTCAATATGGCTAAAATTGGCTGAATGGTCTGTGTTGGTGCTTCTATGACTTAATAAGGCAGCCTGATTGACAGGCTCGAGGCTTTTCAGATGGGAACCCACCGAGAAGGCTTCCAGTAAAGCTACAATGGAACATTTGTGTGGACAGCCTTAGTGGTGGTCAAAATGTTCTGAATCCAGGTCTGGAGGGAAGCTGACTGAGGAAAAATCAATGGAGGTCAGTGGGAGTGAGGGAGCAGCCAATCAGTGCAGGTTGGGGGGGGGGGGGGGTCAGAGTACAGAAGTGTAGAGGTTAGTTTATTGAGTCTTCTGGAAACAATCCGGCTCCTCACGAGTTACGAGTGCTCTCGTCTTCCTTCTGGGCATCCTCTAACCGGTTAGCATTAACATTGACTTCTCCAGTTTCCATTCAAACCCTCTTCACTCCCCCCCCCACCCAATCTTAATGCTCCATCTCCTTTCCTCTTATTCTCTCTCTCTTTCAACTTTTGCCTTTGTCTCCTTTCACTGAGCTAAAATTGATTCACACCTTCCTCCTGCTTTTAGCAATCAGGTTGTCATAGGCCTGAAAAATGTGGCTATTAGTGGCTAAAAATAAATCACTATTAAAATGAAGGTGTGCAGCCTCATCAGTCGCAAGCAGCTTAGACACTAACTCTCATACTTTGGCTAATGCACTTAGCAAAATGAAGACAGGATTGATTCTCGTTCCCCAGATTTTCTTTTGACATTTAATGCCTGAAGAGCACTGTTGGGAAAATGAAATAATTTTGATATATGCTTTTCTTAAATCAAAGTCAAATCTACATTTACCGGAATTTGCCTGGTAAATCACGGCGTATCCAATCGGCTGTGTCTCAGCTTTATCCCATGTGAGCCGGAAGTGATTGTACGATACCTCGGTGATTCGTAAGTTCTGTGGTGGAACAAATGGCACTGCAAGAAGAAAGCTCAGTGTGAAACCAACTGACATTCATTTGAAGAAATAAAATTGGTAAGGTTAATGCCGCCCTTTCACATGAATGAATGATCCCTTTTTGTAACCAAAGACACATTTTACGTCCATGGGTTAACAGTCTCTAACAGTATTTTTTCTTTATTCTCAAGAGCCCAGATGTTAGCAGTAAGAAAAGCACAAATACCAATATTCACTGCCCTTACTCTCTGTAGATGATGGTAACTTGATAGTTTCATGTGGAAATCCTAATAGTTCCAGGTAGTGATTTATTTCATTTCTAAAGGCTGCAATTTGTGGCTTTTCCCACCATCATCCCAGGAATTACTCAAACTGAAATGAATTGCAGGTATTTACAAATTAGTAAACTGGGGCAGCAACTACATGGAGCCACCACAACTACAATTCAGACACCATTCTAACTTGGAACTGTATCGCTGTTGATGTGGTCTCTGTCATTGGGTCAAAAGTAACAACTCAGTAGCTCAAAACCCCAAAATGAGACAGCGCTGAGTAAAATTTTACTTGTTGACTAACATCATGGGGTGCCACTGGTCTCACCAATATGAAATGTATTAGTGGGGTACCCCACGAATGGATGATAGTGGGCCGTTCTAATGGCACTTCCAGCACCTGAGAAACTGGTGTTACTCATCCCATCTTGTGTTATTTTTAATTCATTAAATGGCAAGTCCGACAGAATTTCACAACCTTTTGAGTCTGATACGAATGCAGAACCAGGAGTGAATGTTTTCTGTGTGATACCCACTGCTAATTTCCTATATTTCTTGTTTTAGCTCAAGGGCTGGTCCATGCAGGTGATTATTTCAAAAGAATGGAATACGTCAACTTTGTCAGCTGTTACTATGTTTGATCCAACAATATATTTTTAGGACATGGTGTTTCTTTGAATGATAGTAATTTCAGCTAGATTTATCCTTTCTGTCTCTGACATCCGATGGAAACTAGCCCCAGGTGGAAGAGGAACTGGAGGGACAAAAGAGAACAAAACCACGATGGGGGTATTAAAACACCTTCTAAGAACATACCTGTCTTCAAAACCAAACAAAAAGGCTTTTCTGAAAATGGTCAAGATGTGTTTTGAACAATATAAAGGAAAAACAAAGACTGTGGCTCTGTTGATTAATTATCTAGGGTAGTGCTCTTCAACACCTCATCTGGACAGCAGATTATTTTGAGAGAGAAATTCAACACCCTCCCATTCACATGGCTGCATAATCTTTACTGTACTCTTGTTTATTGGGAAATTTTGTCCAAAGTCATGGAAGGACCATGAGAATCAAGTTAAAACATTCTTGTACTTACAGGTTTTGCCCTTTCTGGATATACTGGCCTCATCACCTGAAGCATAGATAGCAGTTACTGTCACATTGTATGTGGTGTCAGAAGTTAGTGGTTGCAATATTATGCTGTTTCTCTTAACAGATGTTATCTGAAATATTATGAAACTTCCATTAATTATATTTAAATTATACTCATTTACTAATAAAACTGTCAAACATTCACACCTGTCTACTGGCTGAGATATAGGAAGTGGTTAAAAACCATTAAAATCTTTTGGATTGAATTAATGCACTCATCAAATAATTCTCAATTAACATATATATGAATTGAATTCTATTTTTGAAGTCTCAACAGATATATATATCAATCTTGATTTTTCTGGTCCATAACCAGCTGCTAAATTAATCAAAATCATTTATGCACAAGCCAATAATTTGAAGCACCTTTTGTTCATACTAGTTTTAAAATTCAAGTTAAAAGACATCTAAAATTAAGGTTGGTTGAATCGAATCACAATTTTAGGTCAAAGTAGCGGGATTGTAAAAGCAGAATATCTTAATAAATCTAAAATAGTTTTTTCCTATATTTAAAACAAAAAATATATAGATCTATATGAAAAGTTATTCTCTATGTCACACATTCCAACATAGACAAGAGTAAGAGGTTTGATGATATCCCCCAGCTTATTTCCCACCTAAATTCAGGAATTTGGCAAGCATTCTTTAATGTATTATCTCCCTTCTCAACAACAGTGGCCCAGTAGACTATAGATAACTTGACTGACTATCAATAAAACTTCATGCCCTTAAAAAAGACAACATCAGACTCCATGATAAATCCACATGAACAGCCTGTATCAGGTTAAACAGGTGGGAACAAGGTTATTTGCTCTCATTTTGATAATAGAGTTGAATATTTTTAATACTTTTGTCTTTTAAATATTCTTTGAGTATTTGCTTTGATTTTTATTTTAATTTTTAGTTTGTTTTAAAAGTTTTAAATTGACTTACTAATAGCTTTTATATTTTTCTCTTAGTGTTAGAAGTATTCCGTAACAGGCTCCCTCACATTCACAAGAATATCAAGCCATTCAGTAAAATGTCCAAGTCACTTCTTCAGCAAGTGTTCACTGAAGTGCAATTATGCTTGCAAAAATATATTTGAATGTTTATTAGTCCCTGAAGATTTGTTATTTCTATAAGAGGCATGGGTGTTGGTCATTCAGATATTTGCATTGAGCAACTAAGGATTGTGAACAGCCAATTTACATGTTTTAAACTTCAGGAAAACAAATTACAAATAGGAAATTAGCCTCCAATACAGATCCGTACGGACACCACATTTTGACCTCTATTACTTAAAAATGATGTGATAATATTTGGCATAAAGATAATTTACCATCTCATCAGCATGGCCACCTGTGACTGTCATGTATGATATTTTGTAATGTTGAACATTTCCAGTCGGTTGATCCCAGCTGACTTGGAGGCTTGTAGGTGTCTTGGCCTCGATGATAAGACTTGTTGGAGGGTCTCTGGAATCTAACAAATGGCACATTACAATAAAATTTCAAACCACTTTAAAATGAAACCATGAAGCTGAGATTATTTTGGAAAGGAGCTCCAACCACAGGCAATGGGCATTTTACCATGACAACTTGTGCACTGGCATCACTGGGGGGGTGCTGCAGACTGTACTGATGACACCATCAGAGGGGTTGACACCAAAATTACTGTATATAACATTTTTGTACAGTATTTCACCAGAAATTTACTATTTTTCATAAAAATATCCCTTTAGTCAGTTATAACAACAAAAACATTTTTCGTAGGCCCAGTTTACATGTATCAATATACCTATAAGGCTAAATCTCTGTGCTAATTTACTTTTTGAACCTTCTAATGCACTCCAGTCAGAGATGTCATTATTTCCCAATCATAATGATGCTTTGAATCACGTGGTTCCGTCTGAACGCGCTACCAGCACGCGCTGTTGTTTTTGTTGCTGCTGCCATTTTTATAGTTGCTGCTTTTTTCAAATTTTCTGGTGTTTTAATGACAGTATTGTGGTCATTAGTAGTTGTAAACCTATATCAATAACTTATTTGAGAATGAAGTAGTAATTAAAGGAAAAGAAGGAGATAAATCAAAAAAGAATTCCGCTCTGTTACGGTGGAGGTCCAAAGTGATACCACAAGTTACTACACTGGGTGACACCAACCCTAGTGATGCCACTGAACTCGTGTCCTAAACAGAGTTCTTGGAAGTTCAGATTTCTATTTCTATTGATGTAGAAGACCTCAACAGTGTGGTTCAAATAGAGGTGATGGTCATAATTCACATGTTTCATTGCTTATCCATGCCATTGAATCAGGTAAAATGAAAGAAAATAGAAAGATGCTTTATTGATATAGAAAGAGCAAGAGGATAATTAAGGAAATAGTTTGCCCTGTTAGGAATCAAAATGATAAACAAGGTAAGAAGGTAGAGAATCCTGATAGCATTGCAGAACAAATACTTTGCAACTCTAGATAAAGGGAGGGCTGACGCCAGCAGTGCTGTTAAGGATGAAGTGTGCGTAACACTGAACAGAATAAACATTATAAAAAATAAAATATGACTGGCTGAAGCAATTTTATGAGCATACCTAGCCAGGCCCACATCCATTGTATCTCAGGTTGTTAAAAGAAGTACCAGTAGGAATTGGGAGATGTTCAGACTATAATTTATCAATGGTGACTATCGACATGAGTTGTACTGGAAGACTGGACATAGCTATTTGCTGCACCATTGTTTAAAACATGAGGAGACAATGAATGGAGTCATCACAGGCTGTTCATAAATTAAACAAGTCACCATAATAAATTCTGAAAGGCAGCACACAGATTCATTGGGAAAGACAGATTAATGAATGACAGTCAGAATGGATTTAAGGAAGAAACACGTTCAATGGCCAAAGATCTAACAACAAGGCATGATAAGGGAAATGTATTTGTTGGAGGTAAAACCGAGTTCAGCAAAAAATTTTTGACAAGATCACTCATGGCAGACTGGTCAAAAATACATGAAGAGTGACAAGTTGGATTGAGAATTGACTCTTCGCAGAAAACAAAGAGAAGTATGAAAAGACAATAAGGCTGTGTGCATAAAGCAATGAAGCCATAAATAGAATGGATAAGAAGGACCAATTATCTCTTCTTTCTTTGGCTTGGCTTCGCGGACGAAGATTTATGGAGGGGTAATGTCCACATCAGCTGCAGGCTCGTTTGTGGCTGACAAGTCCGATGCGGGACAGGCAGACACGGTTGCAAGGGAAAATTGGTTGGTTGGGGTTGGGTGTTGCGTTTTTCCTCCTTTGTCTTTTGTCAGTGAGGTGGGCTCTGCGGTCTTCTTCCAAGGAGGTTGCTGCCCGCCGAACTGTGAGGCGCCAAGATGCACGGTTTGAGGTGAGATCAGCCCACTGGCGGTGGTCAATGTGGCAGGCACCAAGAGATTTCTTTAGGCAGTCCTTGTACCTTTTCTTTGGTGCACCTCTGTCTCGGTGGCCAGTGGAGAGCTCGCCATATAACACTATCTTGGGAAGGCGATGGTCCTCGATTCTGGAGACGTGACCTACCCAGCGCAGTTGGATTATCACAGTTCTAATAAAAGGTCACCAGGGTGACCAATATTTCTATCCCTGTACCTGTTGAGCATTTCCAATTTATTTTTCAGATTTCCAGTCTGCATGACATTTTTCTCTTTTGTTTTGATATTACATAAAGTATTTCACAACCTCAGGATACCTGAGGCTTTTCGAAATCAATGAATCATAATTTAGGCACAAAAAAGCTAATATTTAACAGGGTTTTTTGTAAAACAAGTTGTTTCATGCCAATAACACAGGTAAAATTATCCAAATTCAAGTCCTTTAACTCAGATTTCTGATTTATTGTCAGAGTACATACATGACATCACATACAGCCCCGAGATCCTTTATCCTGCAGGTGAGGCAGGATACCACTTATTGGTAGCGCAAAAAAAACTGTACACAACGTACTCATGTAAACAAAGAAATCTAAACAAACAGAGATAGAAAAAAAAAATCAATAAAGTGTACAAGTAAGATTCCTGAGTTTGTCATTGAGGAGTCTGATGGTGGAGTGGTAGCAGCTATTCCTGAACCTGGTGGTGTAAATCTTGTAGCATCTACACATCTTTTCTGATGGTAACAGCGAGAACAGAGCGTGTGCTGTGGTTCCTGAATGATTGATGCTACTCTCCGAAGCAGCGTTCCTTGTAAATGTTCTCGACGGTGGGGAGGGTTTTGTCTGTGCTGTCCTGGCCTGTGTCCACTACCTTTATGCTCAAGGGTATTGGTCTCCCCATACCAGACCACAATGTAACTGGTCAGCCCACTTTCCACCACACATCTGTAGAAATTTGCTGGGGTTTCAGATGTCATACCAAACCTTCTCAAACTCCTGAGGAAGTAAAGGCACTGATGTACTTTCTTCATGATGCCATTAGTGTGTTGATTCTTTTTGCCTTGTTAAGGGAGGTAATGGATCACAAACTCTTTTTCAATCTATCTTTCTTCTCCTTGGGTACTTCCTCAGAATCGAGGATTACTTGCTCTATTCTCGCTCTGGCAAGTGAAGGATGTACGTGTGTGGATTCTTTTTAGTGCAAAATTACTGCTGCATGCCAACTACCAAAGGGTGAGGTACTGGTCCAATTCAGCTGGAGACCTTTCCCTACTGCACATATATAAATGGACACACAAACATAAGCATGCAAGAGAGAGGTGCTAAACACTTAGAGACGGCCTGACCATACACACAAATAGACATATACACATTTTCTTATCCACATCCTTCTCCTTAGTAATCACCTTTCACATTCTCCATTCTGATATCCTTCCCCCTTTCTCATGTCCTGCTTTTAAGTTCTCCTTCCACACCACCATGTTCCAACACATATCGTATATACTAATGTATTAGTCAAGTTTTTTGGACCAATTTGTTGGCGTAAATTTGAGGGATGGGGGTGGGGGGTGTCAACTTTTACATGGATCATACTTTTGACTGCAGTAAGTACCTGTATCATTCAAAGCTTCGGGAGCTCGGATGGGCAGGAGGCCAGGGGAGAGTCTGTGGCTGGGGTGTCGGGAGCTCTGGTGGGGTGAGGGTCCATAGTTTGGTGTCGGGAGCTCGGATGGGCAGGCTGGCAGGGCAGGGATCCACTGTTAAGGTGTTGGGAGCTCCGGTAGGTGGGTGGCCGAGGTGAGGGTTCATGGTCTGGGCGCTGAGAGCTCGAATGGGCAGGCGGCCCGGGTGAGGGTTCATAGTTTAGGGTGTTGGGACGTCAGATGGGCAGGCAGCTGGGGCGTGAGTTCACGGTCGGGGCATCAGGAGCTCAGATGGGCAGCCAATCAGGGCCAAAAATAGGCAGGGTTGACCTTTACAAGGGTCACGTGGAAAACAAGCTATTTTTGAGCCAAAAAAGGGGGAAAATCAATTATTACACAGAATTGATTATTACACAAGTATATACAGCATGCTTGTGACCTCTTCCAGAAAACAGTGAATTTTCAGTCACTGCTGCCCAGTGTCTGCAGATTACAATCTGCCAATGCTCTACAATTAGGATGGTGTGATACCTTTGCTGGAGGTGGAGTCATCCTGCAGGAGTTCATCACTTGACCACAAGTAGCACTCAGTGAGTAAAATGACTCTAAGGTGAACATATACAAAATACATTATTTTCCTCAGGTATTGAATGCAACTCCTCTTCATTAGACTACTTTTAGACTACTTACATGTGTTATAACGCAGAACAATAGCATTGCTTTTCGCTGTGTCGTTGTACAGAGCTGAGAGCGATACTTGATATTCTGTGTTTTTGGCCAATCCCTCTAAAACTGCTCTGTTAATGTTTCCTCTGACATCCAGCTGTTAGCAAAACAAGACAGAAACTTAAAACTTGCTTCTCAGCACTTGAAGAAAACCAATTTTCTACTTTTATTCACATTTCATGCATCTCCTTTTAATGAAACCTGATTTACACATTTTACTCCTAATAGCGATTAGTAAAATATAGTAATAGAAATTAAAATTGATTAATCCCAAAACCATGGATGTATCTTTCCTAATTTAGAACGGCGCAGGATAGTGATGGATGTGTTAGATGAATGCAACTAATGTCACATCAATAAATATATCTATTTGCTATGTGTCCATTGGCTCCTCCACAAGTACGTGATTGTTGTACCTTTGGATGGTCTTTCCACTGGATTAATTCAAATTTCAAACCCCTGATGCTGTGATTCAACCAAATAAAGGAAAACAAAAAGAAACAAGATGAAAAAAAATGCAAAAACTGAAAAAAACCCTGAGAGGTAATTAATTTTGTGTCAAGAAAAAGAACAATTCTTGTAGAAATTCTTAGCAGTTAGTATGAGACTGGGATTGTGAATTTTTAAAAATCATTATGGTGTAATACATAATTATTGCTGTGGAAACTAACGGTTGGTTTTTTAGTGCTAATGAAGGACAGACTTCCAAGATAACAGGTGCGGGGGAAGGCCAATGGCCCTTCAAGCCTGCCCCACAATTCAGTATGATCATGGCCGATCTTCTCAGTGCCTCATCTACTCTTCGGTACCATTTCTACATAGTTCTCAATTCCCCAATATGGAAGTGCAGTTTATATCTCAATGCTAAAGCTTTTGCTTTTAATATTTAGAGACAAACAAGATGGCTGACAAGCCTTTAGTGAGTCATAAGATGGCTGAAAACAGTTAGCTGCAAATATGACTGTGAAAAAATGGCACCCAATGTGCTTTACAAGGACAGATAAGAAGATGGCTTCCATAAGCGCAATTAGAGGATGAAATAAAGCTAGCATAAACATCATTCATTTTGTATTTTTCAAGGCAATGCGAGACCATAAAAAATTCTATTTTGCTTGTGATAGATAAACACCAAAAATCAAGATGTCTGGGCAGGGAAATTAATGTTTTTTTTTCCCACCCACACCAACATTTCAAAATATATCTACCGCCTCCTTAAATATGACCTCTGATCTAGACTCTGGGATAGGGAATTCTAAAAATTGACAACTCTCTGCCAAAAATAAATTCCCACCCACCTCTGTGTTAAATTATCACCCTTATCTTATAATTATGTTCCCTTGTCATTATTCCCCCATGAGTGGAAACGTCTCAACAAGTCATTTTAGAATGTTAAATGTTTCAATCAGTTCATCTCTCTTTCCTGTCAACTCCAAAGTTTTCAGGTTTATCTTTCATCGGGGCTAACGCCCCGTCTTGCCAGGAAGCAGCTGTCAAACCTTTCCTCATAAAAGAACCCAATTGTTTTGAAATGTGTCAGACTTGAAACGTTAACTCTGTGTCACTTTTCAAAAATTATCTGCTGAGGTTTTCCAGAATTTTCTGGGTTTTTTTAAATTTCAAATTTCCAGCATCAGCCATTTTTTTTTTTAATTTTCAATTTGAAATCACCCAAATTCTTTGTCATATTGAAAAAGCACAGCTGCCCCTCTCAATGTACCATCAGATTGCCACTTGCCTCTTCTACCCTGCACCTACTCAGGAGGAAGGTGGTCACTCTATGTTATCACTTTAATTAAACATGCAGAACAAATTAATTGGCTAAAAGTATATCACAGACCTCGTACAATTTTCCTCCACTTAGGGGAATCCATTTTATTTTGTACAGAGCGACATCACTGGCTGCGTGTTTCCACTTAATTGTTAAACTGGTGTCTGAAAATTCAGTGACTTTCAGATTTGAGGGAGGTGGAACCCTAACTAAGAATAGAAACATACATAATAATATCATTATTCAAATAAAATTCGCTATTTCTAAAGCAACAGTACAAGAGACTGAGCAATGAATGGTTGGTATGAAATACCCACCTGTTTCTGCAGTGATGGTAACAGACTCAGAGCTCATATTGTCATAAATGGAAAGTACAGAAATCAGATACTTTGTCAATGAGGTCAGGCTTTTCAATAATACACTGGTAATGTTTCCACCGACTTCAATCTGGAATCATAAACAGGCATAAAAATTCTACATAAAAAGCATTTGAATTTATCCAGTGAGCAATTGAGAACTATGAAATATAGATTTGGGGAAATTTAATTGTAGATGATTATGAGGGTGATGTATGAGCTGTTTAGGAAAAGATACATTTCCCTTAGCACCGAGTCGTCAACGAGAATACATACACTGAGGATAACTGGTGTAAGCTTAGAGGGAAGTTGATATTGCTTGGAAGATGTGACCAAGATTGAGCATTTTCTTTTCCTCTGCACCACCCAAGACTCATGACGAATAAGAAACTTGGGCCTCAGCTGTTGAGCTTTAGTTTCTTTAAAATGACTACAGGTCTTTGGCACCACCAAATCATCTTTTAATCTCACCTGCTTGGGATCATTGCCATTGACGGACACATATATGATCCGATGACCACTCACTTTCCTTGAAGCTCTCTCCCAATTTATTTGAACACTACTGTGATGGAGTTGAGTGAGATGTAGGTTCTTTGGAGGGTCCAGTGATACTATAAATAAATAACATTAAAATTTCAGAAGTATGGAAAATCCACTGTCATTGTGAATTTAGACAGTTGTTCCATGTTTATAGCCAAGGACCTGAATTTTGGCATTGTCTGCTCATCCAAGTCTTGCTCTGTGCAAACTCCCAATGACATTTCCATTACCTCGATCACACTCTTGAGAACTCCCAACCAAATCTCCGTCTCTCTCCTCTTTGGGGACCATCCATAAAAGTTATTGAGACAGTAGATTCTCCAAGACATCTTATTGGAAGTAAAAGGTACACCTTTCCATCACTCTGCTCTGTGTTGCATATTCCTTAGTACTGGTCTCTCCCCATTTGGCTTCTTCAACATTTTCTCCTTTTGCTGAATATTTCATTACCTTCAACTCTATTTTTGTCAGTCTTCTTCTACACTGTTATCAGTCCTCATCTCCTCTTTATTTCCATTCATATTGCATTATATGATTGAACGAGCCTTGGGCTAGGATGTGCTTGTGCAAACCTACTGCCCAGATTTGCCTTGCTGGCCCCTCAGCCACGCTAACCTATTGCAAAGGTTCAAAGATGAGAAGGTTCAAAGGTTCCTTCCATTGTCAAGTAATAATACATTAAAAATGTAACCTACATGGTCTACCTCAACTTTTGCCTACTGTGAGGCAAATAAAGAGTTGCCATAAGCATTTCCCGGTTTCCCTATCAATAGGGGAAAGAGAAGCAAAAGAGAGTCCCTTCAGAGTAGCTGAGTGTCTGTCGATTCACCTCCATCGCTCCCAAAGCCTTTGCAGCAGCATAAACTTTAATCCATTGCCAATCTGAGCTCCAGTCCCAAACCTTTGATACAATCAGGAAGCCTTCAGTTTCCGAGTCCCCTTCGGGAGCTCTTCCTGCCCTCAGCGCCCTCTCCAATCCCTGTTCTGATACTCGGTTCCCATGAGCCAGCCTTCAGCAGTTTGCAGCCTGTGTGAGTCCTTTGACCACAAGTCACCAAAGGCCTGCAACCAATGTGGGTCCTTCAGCCACTGAGCCCCTCACTGGCCTGCTCCCATGGTCAGCATTCAGTAGGGCCATCTCGTATGCTTCCCCTCAAGGAGGGTTCTCCACATGACTGGTGACCTGCACCAGTTCGCTGCTCCTTGAAGACTGCAACCCCTCATGGCATGCTGCCGAGTAACTCCCAATGATGTCAGGGCCATGGCTCCATCCATATCCCATAAATGGAGCAGGTCTAAGTGGCAAACCCACTTCCAAACTTTGCATAGTATCGCTCCAAACCCAACCAACCCTGATAGCTTTTGTTGCCTTATAATCAGAGATATTTAAAAGGCCATTCAAATAATGAACAAAGCTCTATTTTAAAATAATGCATTTATTTTAGATATACACATATTAAACTATTATTAACTAATTAAAACTTTCATTTGCAAAGAAATAAAGTAAATTTGAAGGTTAGTGATCTCATTGAAATGATGCACCAATAATAGATAACTGAAACAGAAAGGGACAAACATGAAGTGTATCCAATCCATTGGGTTGACAAGTAATGGGATGTACCTGGACTCAGCAGTGAGTTCAAGGGGTAGAGCAGGAAACCACATACACTGTCATCATGCCTCCAGCCCTATTTTGGGCACAACAGTTAGGCAACAGTTCTGTACAGAACTGCTCGCTGGAGCTCAGCATATTCTGACCAGCTGTGTGCATACTTTATAAAATATGCCATTGGTCAGAAAATCATCAATACACTTATCTGAAATGAAATATTGCAGTGTATCCAAGACTACGCTCAGGAGGGTGAGACATTTCCAGCCAAAGGTTAATGGAGCATAATGACTTAAGGCCCAAGTTGTTCAATTCAATGGTTACACTTGTTAGGAAATTAATGTTGAAAATTTCCAGTGATGAATTATGACACCATATTTCTCATCTCAAGAAAATCTAGCAACATCATCATTTATGGGTAGACCTGCTGACAGAATAAATACTAGCAAAACATCATAAAACCATATACTGAAACAGGCCATGTTGGCCTTTCGAGTCCGCACCGCATCGATTTCATTGCTTTCATTATGCACCATTTTAAGCGGAGTTCCACCATTTAGCGAATGAAATAATATTAATTGGCTATAAATAGTGAGAGAACTATTCTTAAAAAGAGCAAGGATGCTTAGTTCATCCCAATAACAATTTTGACTGAGATTGATTTTATAAATCTGAACGATGTACTACACATGATAATTTTATGGCAAAATATATCACTGTTATTTCCTGTCATGTTCTGGTTTGTCTGCTTTTCAGAAAAACAGTTTTCTAAGTTGATTCTACAATCAATAATCCCATCTGATCTCCTGCTCACTGCAAACGCAACTTCGTCAGTGGGCACTCTGCAGAGAAGAGTCTCTCACAACTTGGTTCCTGATGAACTGGATAAGAAGAATGCATTAAGTTGAAGAAAAGGAACAGCTGACTCGTCAGAAAAGTATAAGGGCGAGGAGAACCTGCCAGTGGTGCGGTAGCTCTTCCTAGATAAGAGGCACTTTGAAATGGATCATATCAGGAATATTTGGGAAGAGGATTTTTACAGTCACTTGACCCCACCATTCATCACCTGTCTTCTATCCCATATCTTCCCATCCCATTCTCTAACCACAAGCCTGCCACTGACTGCCTCAAACCACCAAATACAACATTTTTAAAAAGTCAAGGGCAGTGGTGCTCAACCTTTTTCCTTTCCAATCACATACCACTTTAAGTATTCCCTATGCCATAGGTTCTCTGTCATTAGTAAGGGATTGCTCAAGGTGGGATGTGGGTGGAAAGAAAAAGGTTGAAAACCACTGTTTTAATCCTACCTCATTGACTCGTTATGTGCAGGGTTTCAGAACTCCAAAGGAAATGGGCCAATGACAATTTAACTCAAGCAAAATATTTCAGTAACAATTGGGTCGAGAGCAGTGATTCTCAACTTCCCTTTCCACCCACATACCACCACTGTCCTGTGGAACTTGAATTTCTTTAATTGAAATATTTATCTAACTTAAAAATTACAGCATTAGAAATTACACTCATGACAACCCATCTTGTTCAGTAATGTCATTGGATGGGGGGGGCGTGGCAAAGGGGGGCATGGCAAGATGGCGTAAGGAACAGCCCTCTCCTGATTCTGACTTATTGTTTTGTCTTTAAGTGCCCGTTAAAACTCTTTAAAAAGTAATGTCATTGGATGGAAGGAAATGTAGCACCCTTGACTGTTTGATTCCAGACTCAAAGCAACCTGGTAAATTCTTAATTTCCCTCATCATAAAACTCAATTCAAGGATGGGCATTAAATGTTGACCTCAATCCAAGGTTGTAAATGAACAAAAATGACATCTTTAAAAAAATTTGAGAATATGCAAAAACAAAGATGTGTGCAATGTCATGACAATTGGAAATACAGACTTGATTAGAAACATAGGCTTGATGAGACTCACATGTTCTTTGCTGAGCTGTTACTGGTTCACTTGTTTCATCTCCATATAGAGCATATGCTGTTACAATATACTCTGCATGTGGTGAGAGATCTTCTATTTCAATATCTGTGTACTGAGCATCAATCTTAATCTGTTATTATAAGAATGCTGTGTAAATAGTTTAAAAGTAACTCTACACATTATTTAGCATTAAACAATTGGTCTTTCACTCATAGTCTCTGCTTAATAGTTGTTTTCAACTTTGAAAAGTATTGCTAATCATTTTGGCATGAATCAGGAATGGCAGTCAACTGAAATTTCAAGTTGGTCTACAAATGTAACTGTAGGCCATGGCTTTTCACACTTGATTTTTGTTTCAACCTAAAGCACAAAAAATATTGGATGCTGTTTTGAGTCAACTATTTTTTTAAATCAAAATGTCGTGACTTCAAGCCCTTGATGAATGAGAGATAAAATTATGCAATTCCAATGATACCAAGTACTGTGAAATAACAAGATCTTAGACTGCATGGGCAGACTTTCTTGAAGGTAATGGAAGCAGTAGATCAAGTGGTTTAGAAGTCACATAGGATTCATTCTTTTAATGGACGAGCCACAGAATATAATCAGGAAGATCACCGTAATATTAGAAAGGCCAGAGCTGGAGCTCAAATTGGGGAGTGGGGGGGGTGGAATCTGGATTTAAAGATCCAGTGGAAGAAATCAGCATTTTCAATGTGCACCAATTTGGAAATTATATTCAGGGTGCAAGTATTTCAAATTTCAGGAAGGGTCTAGTTCAACATCAGCTGAGAAACAAAGTCATGATGAAATACACATTATTAAAAAAAAATCTGTCTTCAGTTTCTGAAATAAAAATTAGGCAATTAAATTTCTGGGCAGTAATCTGAAGATCTGTTTTGACATTGAGAGGGACTGAATACAAGGATTGAGGTCTTCATGTACAAAAGCATTAAAGCATGGAACATAGCTGCAAAGACCATTTTAAGAAGCTATTTACCGCCCAACAACCTTCATCGTAACAAGATTAAAGAAGAAAAGTAGCAAATTACTTCAGTTTAAACATTGTACATGTACAAGTAAAATGGCGGCGCTTCCAGAGCCGCTGTAACAGCAGCGCTGCCGCTAGAGCGGACCTGCGGGGATCGAGGAGCTGAGGTACAGTGCTCCCATGGGGTACATCCGCCCAGTCAACTGCCGTCAGCTCCGCACGGGCTTCAAATGCTCCTTTAATTTTATTTAAAATCTTGTGACCATGGGGTATGTGCCCATGATGGCAGCACCAGCTCTGGGGGAGCGGAGGACTGATGCAGGGCACCCAGAAAAATGGGTAGACATCCCTCATATGAGGAGGAGAAGCAGAGGAGATGAGCCACGGGATGGCGACCACGGCAGTGGACCACTGAGGGGGCTCTGCGGCTGAAAGACCCACGCATGCAGCAGGTGACTCGAAGTGAGGAACCCACGGAGGCTGGGGGCTGCTGAAGATTGCTATTGGGAGACTCGTGCCATGACTAGCTTGAAACTGGCTGACAGGGGGCTAGAGATCAGAACCAGGATGCGAGGGGGTGCCAAAGGCACTCATGTAATATGACATTGTTTTATTGCAATGACAATAAATTGAATCTTAAATTCATTCAGGCAAGGTTACTTTTAGTGAACCTCCAAAACTTCAAACACTGGACTTAACTAGCATTGATTCAACAAAATTGAAGAGTTCAAGTATGAGGCCAAGTTTAAAATAGTCGGCTTGATTCATGATGAAATGAACCGATGCAATAGGACAGGTGCAGAAAAGCTACTATGGTGAAAGGGAGCATGATATCAATATTGAAAGAAGTGCGAGAATTTCCATAGCACCTCAAATAACATCCTCATTCTCACTTCATCTCAATGAAAGTATCTACTTCTATTGGTCAGGATTCTATTAGCCTAAATTTAAACTGTATTCTTTCATAAATTAATTGCAATCTTACAAAGTATCAAATTTCAGTGTTAAAGATCCAAGGTTCAAGATTCTTTTTTTTAAATACTTTAATATAAAACCACTTCGCAAGCATACCATAATATTTCAAACTTAATCCAAATACATACGGTATTTTATAAAAAAGAAAGAGTCTAAAGAAATACAAAAGAAAAGCCTCCTATGAATCCCTCCCACCAACCCCTTACAAACTAAAAAGAGAAAAAGGGGGACAAGAAAACCACAACAGGAGCACTTCACTTTCCGATACTTTTAAACATATAAATATTTATAGAGACCGATAAGAGAAAGGGAATGTCCCAGAAATTTTATTATCAACAGTTTGTATATATGGGCTCCACATTTTACAAAATATATGATACTTCTCCCTTAAATTGTAAGTAATTTACTCAAATGGAATACAACTCTGAACCTCTGCCATCTGTCCATTCCCAAATCAATATCAGACTTCCAAGTTATAGCAATATATTTTCTAGCTATTGCCAAAGCAATTTAAACAAATGTTACTTGATACATATTTAGCTTTAATCCCTCTAACATCTCCCAGTAAAAATAACACTGGATCTTGTGGGAATCTTACTCCAGTTATTCATTCTAATAAACTACCAAAAAAAAAGCCAAGAAGTTTTAATTTTGGAACACTGCCAAGTAGAATGCAAAAAAAAATCAACTTCTTGTCCAAACCTTGTCTCACATTTATTGTACTTTTCATATTCTCTCTACATATCTGAATCCATCTATGTTGATCTATTTGCTTACTTAAATCCACCTCCCATTTATTTCTTGATTTATGAACTCCTTCTTTTCAAGCCTTCTTTTGTAATAATTTATACATCTCAAATAAATTTCATTACATAAGATTCAAGATTCTTGATTTAAATTTTAAATGATACTGGTCCAATTTTATTTTTCCAGTGAGACCACTGAACTGAACTTTATCTTCCTTCTGAGTTCTGGCCAAAATTCATCCCTCAGTCAGCATCATTATAAAGTGGAATATTATCCAGTCATTATTGCATTACTATTTGTAGGACCTTGTGTGCAAAGTGGCTCCTGCATTTCATGCATGACAACAATGACTTTGTATGGCTCAAAGCAGAACACAAAATATAACCCAATGATGCAAAAGAAGAATGTGAAAGCTCTGTGATGAAAATTACCTCTTTTCCATCGTCTTCTTCACCTCTAGAAACTTGCTCATAAAGGATCATATAATGAGTGGCTTCCTCTTGAGGCTGCCATTTAATTCTCATACTGTTATGCGTGACATCAAAGATCGTAAGATTATTCAATGATGGGAAAGACACTAAAATTGAAGAATTTCAAATTAAAATCGGTTAGTCTACTTTAAGTAGAAAAATTAGTTGTTACAGCTAAACATTTAACAAATTTGTTTATTTGCTATTTATTTCACAAGCTAACCCATTTAGTTTTATTATAAGCTACTTCTGTTAAAAAGAGCTGAGAAATATTTATTGGATCAGATTCTTATTTTCAACCAAAGTACAGTGTGTCTGGACATTCCAATTTTCCAAATATTCAGTGAATCATATCCAGAGATATTCCCTAATGTAACTTTTTAAAAATTGAATTCAAATTGCATTTTGGTTGTCTGTAAATTAGTCCTTAAAAACATTTTTAATAATAAACCTTTCTAGTCTTAATTTTTGTAAGTTAAATATACTGAGTATTAGTGCAATATTCTGATGTTCTTTGGAGAAGAATCTTAAACTACATCCAATTGTCTTCCATGGCTGGTCTCCTCACTGGTAACTATTGAAGGGAGGACTCTGAAAAACCTGCACTGTAGAAACACTGTACATTTTTAAAAAAAATCATAGTCAAACAGACAGTGAATTCAGGTTGAATGAACAATCTATTTTGTGTCAAAGGAACTCCGGTTGTTAGGTCACTAAATTGTATTCAGCACTTCAACTATTTGCCAAGATATATTTCAGAACTGCATCAAATGCTGCAGAGTGTTACTGAGTTATGTGTTGTTGCTACCAAACAGAATCTTGTCAATTTATAAACAAAACCCAAAGGCTGGTAAACCATCGATTATAACAGATACAGGCACAGAGCATGTTACAGAATTCATAGAGATACTGCAAATCGAAACAAGTCAGGATTGCCATCAAGTGTAGTTTAAAATAAAAGATTGCAAGGAATGCAACAGGCAGTCTAATAAGGACTAAAATCTAATGTGTCACAGGCTAAATGAAGGGTAGCAGCTGACACTTCACCAGGAAGGATTTGAAGCTGCAGGATAATAAATTAAATCAGGAACTCTACCCAACAGAAGTGTGGGCGTAAATACCTTCAAAGGAAAGGCTGTAAGGATTCAATCAAGAAGGCAGTTTATCACCAGAAAGAAATGCTAGCCATGCCATCTGGTAAATACATATTGCAATCTACTCAATGAATAAATTAAAAGCCAATATGCTATCTGTTTATCAGAGAAGTAACCAAATGGCTTTGATAAACCCATGGCCAAACTGTGTCCTAGCAACTCTTGGCCTGTTGCAATGAGAAGCAGTTCTCAACATGAGAGTCCTAGTGACCAGTCTGATAAGACAGATCTTTTCTCTTCAAGCTTCTCCCAGTGCCTTAGCAATAGCAAAAAAAAATGTATAATGTCAACTTGGAAAATGGAAGAGAGCCTGAGTATACAGCAATGGTACATGGAAATGAATAAATGTATTCCATTGGAAAAAATAACATAATTTAAAAAATAAAATCACAATGTTTGAACAAATTTGGGCACCCTACATGGAACATATCAGAGAGAGCTTGCCTACGACCTCCATCCCCTAAAATGAGAATGAAAATGATAAGACAACAAAACGACTAGATTCAGTGTGTAATAAATAGATGATGCTTTTTTTTGTTTATTTTCCTTTGTGTGAAGATATTGTTTTATGGTTTTATTGTATATGTTGACTATTTATGGCTTTTGGAGGGGGGTGGGTAGAGGGGAGGGAGGGAAAAAGGGGGTAAAAAAGGGAGAAAAGACCAGTGTGTAAATTTAATGAGAAACATTTGTACATATTTTGGTTGAAATGGTTCATAGTGTGAAAAATTTTAAAAATATTTTTTTTAAAAAAAAGCTTCTCCCAGTGTATATATAATGACCATCACATAGGAAATAAGTTGGAGAGATGATTTTGAGATCATGATTTTATCTCAAAGCGAAGATCCTGGAGACAGAAGTGGAGTGAGGGGTGGTAAATGAACAAGGATGCAAACCAGGTGAAGGATGCTGGTTTAAAGTTAGGATGTGATGATCAGTGTTCGTAGGAATTTGAAGAATGGACATACCCGAGGAAGATGAACGGGCTGTGGCAGCAGCTCGGGAAGGATCGATCCCCATAACTAACTCCAATTTGCTCCCCAGGTTATGACTTGTGTCAGCATTCTTTCAAGCTTTCTATGCCTGGCGGAAGAATACATCTGTGACATAAAATGGATTTTGTCCACCATTTGTCACCGCTACCTACGCCAAGCCTCAGTGCACCAGCCTGTCAAATATTGAAGGTACCAGCAACAATTTTACAGCCTCCTGCTTTAACCTGAACATTGTCCTCCATGGAAAAAATCCTGAATATTAATATTTCACACCAAGGATATTGTACTGACAATTGTCTGCAGAGAAGGTCAGCAATATTTGGAAGTTTCTACCCTTTATCATAGACAAAGAATGCGTGAAAATCAGACCCTCCAGGCATTTCACTGCCAAGACGTGGATAATAAAAGCACAGATCCAGATTATTATGAAAAGGGTGTAAAGAAAACTTTATCTAAATTTACAGAGTAAATTTTCCTGCAAAGTTATTTCCTAAAGTTAGGGTGAAAAACATAAGAATGCCTTTGCATTCTCTGAAATCATGCGTCTTGTGCAGGAGGTGAGAAATCATCTTAAACATTCGACATTTGGGGGAAAGATCAAAGGGAATTAGATGCTTATGGGAAAAAGTCAGTTAAACAGAGAGAAACAGAACTAGCTTTCTTGTTGAGGAAAATAGGAAGGATGAATTCAATGATATTTATTTAATCTTTTTAAATTCTTTCTCACATTCATCGTTAACTAAAATGAAAGAACTTATTACACAATTCAGTCATTTTACTTATAATCTAAATTATATCTCAGATTGGTACCCTTTGCTACGAGGTACTTTGGTAACATACATGTTGTTTCAATTCCTCGAAGACCTTCACCAACAAAAGTTTCATAGATGGGAAAAACTGCTATTTGGTATTCAGTGAGGGAGTGCAAATTCTCCAGGACGACAGAAGAAACTGTTCCATCCACGAACACCTGTAAAATAAAAACATTGCAACCTAATATCTATGGAATAATCATTGTGTATTATTCTTCCTCATTAGCTTCTTTTGATATGGTTAACCAAAGAAAATATCAACACTGAGAAACACAAAAACTGCAGAGGCTGGAATCTTGAGCAAGCGAAGATTTGCTGGAGGAACTCGGCAGGTCAGACCATGTGTAGTAATGGTCAGTCAGTGCTTCGGGTCTGAGCCCTTTACAGTTCCTTCAATGTGAGGAGCCAAATCTTGATTCTTACCACAGTCTCCCTGCCAGTTTCACAATGCAGGCCACATTAAACCCATATCCACTCCAACACAGACATCAGCAAATCTCCATTTCCTTCTATAGTGTTTCATTTTTGTCCTGAATTCAGCCACGTGTAACTGAGAACCTTCACCCCTATTAGCCTTGCTTTTTCTAATGGTCTTCTGTGTGGACTATTGTGCATTGAGAACAGTTCAATTTTAACCTCTCTCTATTTGATCCTGTATCTAATTATTATCGCTTTTTGTTCAATTTAATTTAAACTTTAATTTTAAATTTAGACATACAGCCCAGTAACAGGCCCTTCCAGCCTATGAGCCGTGTTGCCCAAATTCCTCAATTAACCTGCAATCTCCACAGGTTCTGAAGGGTGGAAACCAGAGGAAACCCACGGAGACTCGGGGAGAGCATACAAACTCCTTACAGACAGTGCCAGATTCGAACCCCGGTCGCTGGCGCTGTAACAGCATTGCACCAAACTCTATGTTAACTGTGCTGCCCTGTTTCTTCTGCATTTGTCATTGTTATCAATGAATGCAAGTTGTTATTTTGTGTTGAAAACTTAAATTGAAATGACATTTCCCATGATCTATAAAATAACCCTGGCTGGCAGAAAGTAAAATAGAGCACGGGACTCATTCTTTTCATCTGAGCATTCAATAAAATAGCATCCGACGTGATACCTCTTCTGTTTTCGCGCCTTTGGTTGGGTAATATATAATACGGTATCTGTTCGCTTTCTTTAGGCTATGCGTCCAGCTGATTCTGAAACTCCTGGCTGTTATATCAGATGTCACCAGATTGGTTGGGGTTGGATATAAAATGGGCCCACTCTCAGGCTTGTGATCATCACCTAACAATAGAAATGAGAAACGAGATTGAAAGAAGACATTTTCTTTACTTACTCCATTGTTTTATACAAACACATTCACAAAAGTCTCACTTGCCTTTCCACTCACAGCTACGTCAAGAATTCTACGGGAGTCAAATGTAGTACCCCATTAAATATCCCATGAACATTATTGCTTTTAATGTGGCCATTACTAGATCAACAACTGGACAACTGACTGATGAGTCAAGAACATTTTATATCAAAGAGGTAAATGAGGACTTGAAGGCCACTGTTAAACCTGAACATATCCATGTTGTTCCTGTTTTTCGAGCTCACCAACCATCCTCCCTTGACTGCGATCAGAATAAACATAATGCTGAGCAGTACACAAAAATGTAAACATGTTTGTGTATTGCACTGCAATCACAGCGTCTGCAGACTTTCCGGTTAAAAACAATGCTGTGCCAAGAAGTTTGGCCATCTCCATACATCACTGCAATGTGTCTCATTAACAGCATACTGCAGTCTTGTCTGTGGATCATTGGACAATTCTATTTTCAAATGAAGCAGCTCTTTACTTGCTTCTTTGCTTTAAAAAAAAGCACAATGACATTTGAAAGACCTCATTGTAAGATCCAATGCAAATAAGGCAGCTGTACTTGATTTAAGATTGAAATTTGAATAATGAGGTCAAAGTGGGCTCCTTGTACTCAGTCCAACTTCATGCTTCTGAAAGACAGTTCATTAGACAACAGGAAAAAGCAATAAATTGCATTTTTTTAAGACAAGAAAAGAAGGTTAGATGAGTACTTTTCATTTTGGTTGCCTTTGCCATCATCTGCCCACAAAGAACCTTTGGGAGTTTATCACTGAGAGAGTCTAGAAGGCTAAAATCAAGTACATTATACACGTGGAGTTCAAGTGGATCAGATGCAATTTGTTTCAACTCAGCTTCATCAGCATTCTTTACACCTGGAACAAAACAAAGCAACACCATCAGGCAAAAGCAATTGTGTTCTTTGAATAATTTACGATGACTTTGTTAAAAACATGCCTGATTTTGTACAGTCAGTACAAAACCTCTGCACTTGTATTGGAGGAAGGAAAGGCTGTGGGATTAACACACACTGAGGATGATTGAATGGCATTGGATCCTTTTCATCCATTTAAACTGGGAGAAAGGGACTTGGCCTAATATTAAAATAAAATATATTCATTATTAATGTGGCATTCCTTCAATAGTGGATCAAATATCAGGCAGAATTATTCTTGGTAGAGCTACCATTTCACAATATTGAGGGAACTCAATGCTGTGATTTGTCCACAAGTTCAGTCAAGATTGGATAGATGTTTACCTGCTTGTCTTAAACATGAATCTCTGCAAGGATCCAATGCAAGATCTGAAGCCTGTCCTGAGCATGTTACGCCATACAGAGGTCTGTCTGGTTTTTAACATGATTAATAAGAGGAGAACATGACAGGCCTTATTGTAAGTGTGCAAACTATCCCCCCACTTTCCCTCTCTGTGAATCATCCAGTGCCTAATATTTAGGTAATCAATACCTTTTTCACCATTTCAATTAGCTATTTTCATTATTCATATTCCACAAAATTTTTAATTCTGCACATTACATTTTCTTTCCAATTATATTTCACCCAAAAATTTACTGAGATGCAGTTACAACAACATTATCTCATGTACATCGAAACATTGAAATACCACAAAGAACTTACAAAACATTCTACCTCCTTTGAACCCAGGTCTTTACAAACAGAGCTTTTCCCACAGGTGGTCCAATCTTGCCCTGAGCTCCTCCACGAGGACTTGGTGGGATGTGAGAAGTTGACCTGACAACCTCTTACTTGTTCCCCATTCCAGGATGGAATCAGAAAGATGGAAATGTCATTGCAAAGGCACCAGCATCTGCCCTGATCTTAGCCATATGATTCCCGCAGTGTGTTAAAAGAAGGCTTCAGGTGGGAAGCTGGGCAATTCAAATTTAATTTTTAATAAGTTTGTGAAAATAAAGATCATGCCATCATAAACATATTTATTCAGTTTTTCCTATCTGCCGCAGAACCTTCATGTTAAAACCCCTGTTATCAGGAATTCAAGCAACCAGCAAAAAAAAAAACCCACAGAAAATAAATAGGTAAAAAATGTTTAAAATTGCCGTGCATCGCCATTAGTTCACCAATCACACAATCTCAAGCAACAATTATTGAAGAGAGTGAAAGGGAAAGTGAAAATTGCTGAAGGTTGTACTCACCAATGGCAAAAATTTCCACACCAGCATTTTTCAGGCTTTGAGCCGAGGAGCTGACATCATCCTGCGACTTCCCATCAGTCAACAGGATCAAAAATTTTGCAGCCTCAGGTCTAGCTCCAGCTGAAGGTTTTAGAGTGTTTCTGAAAACATGGTTCAAAGCCAGAGCTGAAGAGACAGAGATTGTGAAATCTGTCACAGAAATGCCATCGCATGGTGCAGCTACAGATTTCATTGTGCTTTACATTAGAGTTAAGGGTTGTTCACAGAACAAAGTGAGATAGAACAGAAAATGCTGGAAAGGTTCGGATCAGGCGGAACTATTTGTGTTTTACACTTAATTATGATTTACACTTCCATAATTATCCTAACTTTTAATCCATAGCAAACATTTAATTTACTCCCATGTTGTAAGCAATAATATTACCTGTATACGTGTTGCCTCCCTTGTAACGTATTCTTTGAACTGCTTGTAGCACCTCATTCTTGGTAGAATGTGCATTCAAGTCCCACTCTGTCCTTGGTTCTCCACTATATTGAGTTAATCCTGTGATAAGCAGAATTTAACAGTGTTTAATTGGAAGTGAAATATTTGTTTGAAACACTTCCCTTGATATATTAAGTCAGGGTCAGACACTAAAAGGCATTTTGAAGGAACAGTGTTCTAATGCCTCATGTACCATATTCTTTCCACTCATGCTGAAACCCTTGTTCCTTTTTCTCAATTTTCTCTTCAACTTGTGAAGGATATCACAATTATGTCAAGGTATCTGGAGGCGGGCATAATTTTGTCAAATTATTTCTTTAATGTATACATTTTTTATTGTGCAAATCCAGAAGAAAGAATTGAGTTGACAAAATCACTGACCATCCCTGCCCAACAACTACAAATTATACGTTCACTCAAAGCGATGGAAGTTGCAGGCTGATGTCCTTATGCACCCATTCCAACTTTAATTCTTTCTTTCTTTTTCTTTGGCTTGGCTTCACGGACGAAGATTTATGGAGGGGTAAATGTCCACGTCAGCTGCAGGCTCGTTTGTGGCTGACAAGTCCGATGCGGGACAGGCAGACACGGTTGCAGGAGAAAATTGGTGGGTTGGGGTTGGGTGTTGGGTTTTTCCTCCTTTGTCTTTTGTCAGTGAGGTGGGCTCTGCGGTCTTCTTCCAAGGAGGTTGCTGCCCGCCAAACTGTGAGGCGCCAAGATGCACGGTTTGAGGCGAGATCAGCCCACTGGCGGTGGTCAATGTGGCAGGCACCAAGAGATTTCTTTAGGCAGTCCTTGTACTGGCCACCGTGACAGAGGTGCACCAACTTTAATACAGTTAGAGAAAAGCATTTTTTTAAATGACTGCTATCCTTGATTGTATATGCACATTAATTCTAGTAATTAACTAGATAGAAAAATTAGTCCAATGGAACCAAAGTGGATATGAAGTTTAAAGCAAGTGTTGAACCACAGTACTTACCAATTCTAATTCCATCTTCAGCAATATGAAAAGGTATAATTAAGTTCATCAAAAACTGGCGCACCAGCCGGAAGTTTACTCTCCCAATACTCCATGATCCATCAATTACAATTATAATATCCAGAGCAGCACTTGATTGACAAGTGAACTGAGAGCCTGCAACAACAGAACAATGATGTGCATTTTAAGTTGAACCTATTGCAGCAAGAAGGAGTTACGAACAAAGTTTAATGAAGGCTCTTAAAGTAGTGGGGAGACAAATGTTATCTAAATGTCTTAACCATCTTTTAGCTGACTTTGTTATTTTCTCATGTTTAAAGTGAAAAGATCAGACTTTATTGATCCAGATGTTGCTCTAAGAGCCTGTTAGCTGTTGGTAAAAAAAAAAAATTTGAGCCTCGAGATCCTGGGACTTAATTTGCCTTTACATTAGGTCTTTGCATTAGATTTGTTCAAACCTTGAGTTCTCATCAAGACAAAATTGGTGTGAATATCAGATTAGCTGAAACAAGATAAATAGGGAATATAGGTGCAAGTTGTGTGATTGATATCTGAACTGGATATGTCCCCTAGTTTTGATTTATAACAGGTACATAGATATAATGAGAAAAGGAGGAATCATTTTCGATTTTGTAATTCTGAGCACTGTGACTTGACAGACCATGGAAGGGAACAGCAGAAATTCCAAGCCAAAACATCCACCAGAACCCATGGTTTGGAGTCTGACACAATGATCCCATGCAACCACTTATCTAAGTGACCATCATAGCCCATGTTATTTGGTATAACATTTTTTAAAATTATTATCTGTGTGTCACTGACAACATCAGCATTTATTTTGCTTCACATATAAATGCTGTAAAAGTAAAACTTTAGGCTCAACTTTTTGAAAATTTGAATAAGGAATTATATGTGATAATCACATTTCCTCATTCAAATCAGGCTCAATCTTTTGGCCCGAACTTGGCTCCCAGTGTTGAAAGGAAATTTGACAACTTTGATCAATGTTGATTCATTGTCTTTGAAACATCCATTCTTCTCCATATCCACCCTTCCTCCTCAAAGTAATACTGCAGGAACTGTGTTAGGTATGTTGAAAGCCAAATAACTGAGTGATAAGATTAATGTTATTGATCTAATATTGAAATTATGCAGAAACTCCTGACCTTTTGTTGAGAATTCTTCTTTGCGTTTTTCTTGTACCATCTTCCTTTTTGTTTTAGGCTTAGTTTCTGTTGGAATTTTTCCTTGCAATGTTCTTTCATTTTCACCAGCGGTGATGCTCGATTTTCTCATTTTGTCCTCTGGCATCTTATCTGCCAATTTTCTTCGTTCTGAAATTGTCGTGGCCACCGTTAGATAAATGAAGACGTACAAATTATTCTCAACCCACTGCACTATTTACTTCTATTCCCCAAATGGGCATGTAATGCAACAGGATTAACTGGGATTGACATTATCCGCGTGTTGGCAGTGGGAAAGCCAGCATCTTGCTGAATTGTGCCACTTCATATCAGTAGGTCATCTCTGGCACTTTGAGAGGCAATTGCCAAGGTGGAAAGTTACAGAGAGGGTCTGTCAGTAATCCATAAAGTGTTGTGAGAGTAGGTCTGCAGATCTTATATTTTTTTAAAAAACTAAATGTTATTTTTCAGCTATCATTATCAATGACCACTTTCAGGATAGCTGGCTGGTCACCTTTGTGTCCATTTAAATTGCATGCAGTGTGCAGGCAATCTGTCTCTGCTGCACTTCAAGACTGTGTTGATTCCTGTGCAGATTGTAGGATTCAGTTAATATCTTAAAAACATATTCCTGCCTATAACCTTGACTGCCCCTTAGAAGAAATCATTCAGAATGAAGTGAATTTGTTGAAATGGAGCAGTAAATCTTTTACTGAGACTCTCAGTGCACAGCCTTCTATTTGAGCAGATCGTCAAAACCTCCCTCTCTACACAAACTCATAATTTGGCAGATCAAAGATTAAATGGCATCTCTCTGCCCAGTAAAATTAATCTTGTACTTTGCCCCACCTACCTTTCCGGGATTGTGTTCCATGAACTGTTCCTGTTTGAGTCAGGCCTGTTGCATTATTTGAAGGACTGCCAAAATCCAATCTTGTAGCATTCTCTCCGCTTTTACCCACGATCCCTTCTTTTGGTTTATGCTTCGGAACTTTCTTTGAATGATGCTCTTTTAGGACATTTACTGAAATGAAGAACGTAATATGGATCACAATAAGGTAGCAAACTTAAAATTAAAATAATCAGACATTGTAGACTTTATGCTTTCCCTCCTTTATAATCCAGCATTTATTATTCTAAGGATTAAAATATAGCTCAGAGTGAATGCAAATAACAAATCAATAGAGCACCATGTTGGTCTGGATGCAGAATACAACATGCAATCTGCAACATAAACACCACCACAAATTGTTGGGAACAGACTACGCATTGAAATTGCCTCCAAAGTACTAAGAAACATACATATATTGTTTATTCTTATAGGTTGCACCACATACAATAAAACACTCTCACAATAGTCCACTTATCAAAGATAATTACTTGGTTCATCAGGAGCAAAGTCTAAAACTAGTAGCTTGGATTTAACCAGCAAGATGGTGAAAAATTGAGAATTCAGAGAACATTGAAGAGAGCAACGATGCAATTGACCATTAGTAAAAAAAAAGACGTCTAAAAGGGGAATGGAGAAACTCAGATTGCAGGTAACACAGAGAGGTGACACAGACAAAAACTCCTTAATGCTACTTCAATCTAAAATATAAATGGTGGGATGGTTAGCATAGCCGTTGGCACAAAGCTGTTACAGAGCCAGTGACCGCAGTTCAAATCTGTAAGGAGTTGGTATGTTCTCCCCTTGTCTGTGAGGGTTTCATCCAAACACTCTCACCCTTCACTCTCACCCTTCCAGTTGTAGGTTAATTCGGTGGCATAGGCTTGAGGGTTGAAAGGTCCTGTTATAATGCTGTACATCTAAGTTTAAATTTAAATGAACAGATAGTTATTGAAATTCTAACCAGAGATGAACAAATTTTGGATCAACAGAATCTGATGGAATGGGCTTGTTGATAAACAATTGGATGCTGTGTTCGGGAGGAATCTACAAGATGTGAAGATATTTAGACAATGATGTATTTAGAAAACAAATTCAAGTAAAAAAGGTGGTGGAATCAAAGAAATCAGAGAAAACACAAATTAATTTATATAAAATTCAGTTGTAGCAGAAATTGACACAGAATCCAATGCTCAAGTACAAGTTATTCTGCATGAGAAAGAAAATTGAATGACTTACATGATTCATTAGTGTCAAATTCTTAATCATTAAGAATGGGGAAAAAACCCCCCAAGAATAAGAGATCAGTGTTTGATGCAGAGCTGGAAATGGAAACGAAGTGAAGGACATAAGGTCAGCAGAAAAATGACAAGCATTCTCAATACAACGGAGTTCTGGGTCCAGTTCTGATCCTAGAAAAGCAAGGGAGGTATTTAAACACTGGAACCAGTGAAGAGAAACCATGAGATCAATATGGGCACGGGCTGGAAAAACTAACTGTGAAGCTTTAAAAAACTGAGAGATCAAAAGTCATCTTCTATATAATTTTCACTGCCTTAGTGACCATTCAATAAAGATCCAGCCATTAGGTTTAATCCAGTCTGGGAACAAAATGTTGGAAAGTTTTTAAAAATGAAATTTCAATGCAAGATTTTGAACAAAAAGGTAAAGGGCATGAAACCAAAATATGCCTGATTTGTAAAATATCGAAAGTTACTTCACTATGTAAGAAAAAAGAGGGAAAGTATAAAGTCTACAATGTCTGAATACCAACTGAAAATTTCCATTAATCGGAAAACAAAGATGTAGTTTTATGAAGCCTAATAGACCCGGACATATTATGGTGGTGAGTAGAATGGTGGATGAAGAAATGCTGTCATATGTACTCTCTTCCCTTGGAAGACACAATCAACTTGAGGTGAAGTTTCTGGAACTAAAGTAAAATTACTGTCCTGATTAGCAATTAGGTTGAATAGCAAGTGAGTATACAAGTTAATAGGTGTGTCTTATAATGTTTTACAGAGAACAGCATCTGGTCATCAAATTAACAAATGGCCAAAGAGATGGAACATTAACTTTCGTGGATTGCAAGCTAGATTCTTACAAATGAACTTCCTTTTGGCGTAATGGTGCTCACGGGTTCCATTAAGCAGTAATATTTGAAGTGTGTACTCCTGAGAGGGAGAAAGTCCGACTACTGTCGCTTTTGCTATGTTGGTCTTCAGGATTATTTCCCGTTCAGAGGTACCTGAAAGAATCACAACATAAATACAAAGGTACATTCATAATGGCTTTAGAGTTTGTCATTTGTTATGAACAAAAAAAAAAATCAAGAATCCTTTATGTTGTTCTAACAGTAGCAAGAGAAAACATTTCATGCTAAGTCTTCTGAACAAAGTTGTTGCGATATGTATTCATCTTTCCATTCTGCAGTTTCCCAAAACCAAGGCACACATTTTAGCAGACAATTTAACAGATACGTTCAAGTAAAGCAGACTTGAAAAGCATACTTTGGAAAGTACTGAAATCAAATGAAAAGTTATTTGGCTTAAAGATGAGTGTACTGATAAGCCCTGCATCATTGAGATCTTGAGTTTAAATATCCCCTTTGAAAATTAATTGGTCTGCCAAAGAACTGATGTATTAATGAATTCTACACAGAAATATTAGAGTAAAAAAATAACCAGCCATCTTGGACAGCTGATCAGAGAAAGTTAGAGGTGGGGAGGAGACAGAGACGAGGGAGAGGGGGGAGAGGGTTTATTTTATGGGCTCCATCACCAGGGGGCAAGTTTCATTGCCCTGAAGTTAGATAAAATGAAATGATTCTGATGGCCACTTCCTTTTTGAACATGAATGAGGACGACAGGCTTGTAATGTTGATAACAGTAAGTGAATGGTTCATTATGTTGCTCAAAAATGTAGGTTACATTTGAGGTAGAGACAATGGGTCTTGAAGTATCTGAATTGCTACAGCAACAACTTCTATTTTGACAGACAATAACATTAGAAAAGTAATGGAAATATTCTGGATTGGTTTTGCTTCAGCATGCTAATTTTTTTTAAAGTGTTACTAATGTGTACAGACATGCACCACTACTTGGCCAAGTTGCCAAGAGAGCATTTTTAATAGTGAAGGTATGCAAACTGAATTTTTTTTCCCCTCTGCATGAAAATAGGGAACAAATTTTATCTGATCACATCCTTAAAAAGAAATGCAACATTTAGTTTGGACTTTAAAAATGAAATCTGTCTGAACTCTCCCTTTCAACAATAAAAACAGGGCAATATGGTTACCAAGCTGCCAATAAATTTATGAGACACACAGGTTTAAAACATGGAATACGGAACTTTGCAACATTTTTACATATTTCTACAACAAATGATGGAAGGTGGCACAGAGGACACACAAAAGCTCTTTTATTATTGCTGAGGTGCTGTAGGTGGGATGTTGAAGATGGATGGGTATATGGCAGGGATGAACTATATCCCATTATAGAGCTTGACCACCCCTTTCTATCAGCCTGAACTTCAAATAACTCTGGACCTTTACTTGGTATTTTCTTTCAGTAATTATTTGGGTTTTTTTTTAAAGATCTGAGCATCACTGGCAAGGCCACGGTGTATCGCCCCTCTAATTGCCCTTCAGACAGTGGTGTTGAGCCACCTCCAGCCTGCTGCAATCCTTCTGATGAAGAAACTCTCACGGGTTCAATTGGGTAGTGAGTTGCAGGATTTAGACACAGTCGCTCCTTTTACACAGAGCTTGAAAGCTGGGTTTTATCCACCTTTTGAGCTCTGTGCATATAAAAACAAAAATCAAGGGCAGATTTTGAGGGGGGCGGTCTAGCCTTACCCATCTTCGATCCACCAAGGTAGGTACTCTCAGTGGTGGAGCATATTGTTGCGGGGCTTATCTAAAACGATCGATCTGTATTTCCAGGTTGAAACAGCAAGGGAAGATGACGTTGCAATGTTGGGTCCAGAAAAGGTTCATAGTCAGTAGCGAGTAGAGCAGTGGACACTACTAGGCACATAGTATGCAAATGTCAGCACCGCCTACTTGAACCAAATTCGGTGGGTCTGACGCAAGGGTTTGCAATCACATTAACACAACAATTCATAGAAGAGCATGGGAAAACGTTACAGGAAGAAAACACACAGGTGCGCAATTTATAAAAGAGCATGGGAAAATGTTAAACGGTACCCAATTACTGTTCTTATGTCTTATGGTCTTATAAACATGGGATAAAGAGGTGTTGAATACAATTAGCCTCAGCCTGCCCTTGTAACTGCCGACTGAAGTTGGCAGGAAAAGGATATCTCATGTATTAGTTCAGATCACAATTTGACTACCTATCATATCAACATTGGAACATTTATAGAGAATTAATATGCTGGCATGCATTTGTTGGCAGATAGCTACCGTTGCTATAATGCAAAACCATTCTGTAACTTCAAATACAGCAGCCAGACAATTGTATTTTTTAGGTTTGAATGCCAGTGAAAATTAATAAAATCAACAGAAATAAAATACGCATAGTATTATAACAATTTCCCATGCTCCTTTATAAATTGTGTGGGGTGTATGCTTTATTCCGGTTAGCGTTTTCCTTAATTGTTGAGTATTAATAAAAACTATGTGTGATTGCAAACCCATGGGTCCAGACCCACCGAATCTGATTCTTTTCTCAACATCACACTGGGTGCCAACGCTGCAGTGCTACACGTCCCACCTTCAGAAAGCTGGCTTGCTGCATAAAAGGGACTCATAGATACATTTTTTTTTCAGTTCTGTGTGAACAACCAAGTCAGTTTCCAAAGACGGGTCATGAGTACAGCAATACCGTGGCTTTTCAGCGTATAAGGGGCTAATGATCAGCGGCCTGTTTCCAAATGAGGATGACATGCAACTTGGAGAGGACCTCCAGGTGCTGGTGTATCCACAAACTTCCTGCCCATATATTTTTTGATGCCAGAGGTCTCAGGTTGGGAACCTATTGTTGGAATAGCCTAGATGAGTAACTGCAATTTATTTTGCAGGTGGTGCTCACAGCAGCCACTGTGAATTGGCAGTGTAGGGAATTAATGTGTACAGTCATTGATGGAGGTACAAGGCAATTGGGCTCCTGTACCTTGAATGATGTCAGGCTTTTTGAATGTTGTTGAGACTATATTCATCCAGGCAAGTGGAAAGTATTCCTTCACATTCCTGGTATGCCAATAAAGAGTGGAGATGCTCCTGGATGTCAGGTGTAGAATCACACACTCTCAGATACCAGCCTTTGGTATCTGCAAAAGCCTGCTTTTGTTCTTTACTTGGCTGGTCTAGTTGAGTTTCTGGTCAACTGTGGCCAAGATGCTCATGGTGAGATCTCAGCTATGGTAACTATATGGAATGTCAATACCAACAGCTGGTTCATCAATGATCTTCCTTACATCACAAGGTCAGAAGGGAGGATTTGTGCTGGGCGCTGCTCAATGTTCAAATCCATTGAATGCTATCATCAATGCAAGGAAAAATCAGGAAAACTCATGAAAGCCTTCAGTTTACATA